>NW_026542711.1:142017-319594 GCF_028750875.1 Macrosteles quadrilineatus
TAATAATAATACATATATATTAATACTATAGTAAGGATAATATGCAATTAAATATTGACAGGTTTTTTTTTATCATAATATAAATACATATTTTAAAATTTTTATATAAAAATAATTATATATAAATGAACACTTTTTAATGATGTTTTTGTTATTAATAATACATATATAATAATATTATAGGAAGGATAATATACAAATAAATATATATAAATGTTTTTGATCATAATATAAATATATATTTTATAATATTTTTATAATAATAATTATATATGAATGAACACTTTTGAATAATGTTTTTGTTATTAATAATACATATATAATAATATTATAGGAAGGATAATATACAAATAAATATATATAAATGTTTTTGATCATAATATAAATACATATTTTATAATATTTTTATAATTATTATTATACATGAATGAACACTTTTTAATAATGTTTTTAATAATAATAATACATATATATTAATATTATAGTAAGGATAATATGCAATTAAATATTGACAGGTGTTTTTTTTTCATAATATAAATACATATTTTAAAATTTTTATATAAAAATAATTATATATGAATGAACACTTTTTAATGATGTTTTTGTTATTAATAATACATATATAATAATATTATAGGAAGGATAATATACAAATAAATATATATAAATGTTTTTGATCATAATATAAATACATATTTTATAATATTTTTATAATAATAATTATATATGAATGAACACTTTTGAATAATGTTTTTGTTATTAATAATACATATATAATAATATTATAGGAAGGATAATATGCAATTAAATATTGACAGGTTTTTTTTTATCATAATATAAATACATATTTTAAAGTTTTTTATAATAATAATTATATATGAATGAACACTTTTTAGTAATGTTTTTGTAATTAATAATACAAATATAATAATATTATAGAAACAATAATATGCAAATAAATATTGACAGGTTTTTTTGATCATAATATAAATACATAGTTTAAAGTTTTTTTATAATTATAATTATATATGAATGAACACTTTTTAATAATGTTTTTGTTATGAATAATACATATATAATAATATTATAGGAAGGATAATATACAAATAAATATATAAAAATGTTTTTGATCATAATATAAATACATATTTTATAATATTTTTATAATTATAATTATATATGAATGAACACTTTTTAATAATGTTTTTAATAATAATAATACATATATATTAATATTATAGTAAGGATAATATGCAATTAAATATTGACAGGTTTTTTTTATCATAATATAAATACATATTTTATAATTTTTATATAAAAATAATTATATATGAATGAACACTTTTTAATGATGTTTTTGTTATTAATAATACATATATATTAATATTATAGGAAGGATAATATACAAATAAAGATATATAAATGTTTTTGATCATAATATAAATACATATTTTATAATATTTTTATAATTATAATTATATATGAATGAACACTTTTGAATAATGTTTTTGTTATTAATAATACATATATAATAATATTATAGGAAGGATAATATACAAATAAATATATATAAATGTTTTTGATCATAATATAAAAACATATTTTATTATATTTTAATAATAATAATTATTTATGAATGAACACTTTTTAATAATGTTTTTGTTATTAATAATACATATATAATAATATTATAGGAAGGATAATATGCAAATAAATATTCACAGGTTTTTTTATCATAATATAAATACATATTTTAAAGTTTTTTATAATAATAATAATATATGAATGAACACTTTTTAGTAATGTTTTTGTAATTAATAATACAAATATAATAATATTATAGAAACGATAATATGCAAATAAATATTGACAGGTTTTTTTGATCATAATATAAATACATAGTTTAAAGTTTTTTTATAATAATAATTATATATGAATGAACACTTTTTAGTTATGTTTTTGTAATTAATAATACAAATATAATAATATTATAGAAACGATAATATGCAAATAAATATTGACAGGTTTTTTTGATCATAATATAAATACATAGTTTAAAGTTTTTTTATAATTATAATTATATATGAATGAACACTTTTTAATAATGTTTTTGTTATGAATAATACATATATAATAATATTATAGGAAGGATAATATACAAATAAATATATATAAATTTTTTTGATCATAATATAAATACATATTTTATAATATTTTTATAATAATAATAATATATGAATGAACACTTTTTAATAATGTTTTTGTTATGAATAATACATATATAATAATATTATAGGAAGGATAATATACAAATAAATATATATAAATGTTTTTGATCATAATATAAATACATATTTTATAATATTTTTATAATAATAATTATATATGAATGAACACTTTTTAATAATGTTTTTGTTATTAATAATACATATATAATAATATTATAGGAAGGATAATATACAAATAAATATATATAAATGTTTTTGATCATAATATAAATACATATTTTATAATATTTTTATAATTAAAATTATATATGAATGAACACTTTTTAATAATGTTTTTAATAATAATAATACATATATATTAATATTATAGTAAGGATAATATGCAATTAAATATTGACAGGTTTTTTTATCATAATATAAATACATATTTTATAATTTTTATATAAAAATAATTATATATGAATGAACACTTTTTAATGATGTTTTTGTTATTAATAATACATATATAATAATATTATAGGAAGGATAATATACAAATAAATATATATAAATGTTTTTGATCATAATATAAATACATATTTTATAATATTTTTATAATTATAATTATATATGAATGAACACTTTTGAATAATGTTTTTGTTATTAATAATACATATATAATAATATTATAGGAAGGATAATATACAAATAAATATATATAAATGTTTTTGATCATAATATAAAAACATATTTTATAATATTTTTATAATAATAATTATATATGAATGAACACTTTTTAATAATGTTTTTGTTATTAATAATACATATATAATAATATTATAGGAAGGATAATATGCAAATAAATATTCACAGGTTTTTTTATCATAATATAAATACATATTTTAAAGTTTTTTATAATAATAATAATATATGAATGAACACTTTTTAGTAATGTTTTTGTAATTAATAATACAAATATAATAATATTATAGAAACGATAATATGCAAATAAATATTGACAGGTTTTTTTGATCATAATATAAATACATAGTTTAAAGTTTTTTTATAATAATAATTATATATGAATGAACACTTTTTAGTAATGTTTTTGTAATTAATAATACAAATATAATAATATTATAGAAACGATAATATGCAAATAAATATTGACAGGTTTTTTTGATCATAATATAAATACATAGTTTAAAGTTTTTTTATAATTATAATTATATATGAATGAACACTTTTTAATAATGTTTTTGTTATGAATAATACATATATAATAATATTATAGGAAGGATAATATACAAATAAATATATATAAATTTTTTTGATCATAATATAAATACATATTTTATAATATTTTTATAATAATAATAATATATGAATGAACACTTTTTAATAATGTTTTTGTTATGAATAATACATATATAATAATATTATAGGAAGGATAATATACAAATAAATATATATAAATGTTTTTGATCATAATATAAATACATATTTTATAATATTTTTATAATAATAATTATATATGAATGAACACTTTTTAATAATGTTTTTGTTATTAATAATACATATATAATAATATTATAGGAAGGATAATATACAAATAAATATATATAAATGTTTTTGATCATAATATAAATACATATTTTATAATATTTTTATAATTATAATTATATATGAATGAACACTTTTTAATAATGTTTTTAATAATAATAATACATATATATTAATATTATAGTAAGGATAATATGCAATTAAATATTGACAGGTTTTTTTATCATAATATAAATACATATTTTAAAATTTTTATAAAAAAATAATTATATATGAATGAACACTTTTTAATGATGTTTTTGTAATTAATAATACATATATAATAATATTATAGGAAGGATAATATGCAAATAAATATTCACAGGTTTTTTTTATCATAATATTAATACATATTTTAAAGTTTTTTATAATAATAATTATATATGAATGAACACTTTTTAGTAATGTTTTTGTAATTAATAATACAAATATAATAATATTATAGAAACGATAATATGAAAATAAATATTGACAGGTTTTTTTGATCATAATATAAATACATAGTTTAAAGTTTTTTTATAATTATAATTATATATGAATGAACACTTTTTAATAATGTTTTTGTGTTGAATAATACATATATAATAATATTATAGGAAGGATAATATACAAATAAATATATATAAATGTTTTTGATCATAATATAAATACATATTTTATAATATTTTTATAATTAATTATATATGAATGAACACTTTTTAATAATGTTTTTAATAATAATAATACATATATATTAATATTATAGTAAGGATAATATGCAATTAAATATTGACAGGGTTTTTTTATCATAATATAAATATATATTTTAAAATTTTTATATAAAAATAATTATATATGAATGAACACTTTTTAATGATGTTTTTGTTATTAATAATACATATATAATAATATTATAGGAAGGATAATATACAAATAAATATATATAAATGTTTTTGATCATAATATAAATACATATTTTATAATATTTTTATAATAATAATTATATATGAATGAACACTTTTGAATAATGTTTTTGTTATTAATAATACATATATAATAATATTATAGGAAGGATAATATACAAATAAATATATATAAATGTTTTTGATCATAATATAAAAACATATTTTATAATATTTTTATAATAATAATTATATATGAATAAACACTTTTTAATAATGTTTTTGTTATTAATAATACATATATAATAATATTATAGGAAGGATAATATGCAAATAAATATTCACAGGTTTTTTTATCATAATATAAATACATATTTTAAAGTTTTTTATAATAATAATAATATATGAATGAACACTTTTTAGTAATGTTTTTGTAATTAATAATACAAATATAATAATATTATAGAAACGATAATATGCAAATAAATATTGACAGGTTTTTTTGATCATAATATAAATACATAGTTTAAAGTTTTTTTATAATAATAATTATATATGAATGAACACTTTTTAGTAATGTTTTTGTAATTAATAATACAAATATAATAATATTATAGAAACGATAATATGCAAATAAATATTGACAGGTTTTTTTGATCATAATATAAATACATAGTTTAAAGTTTTTTTATAATTATAATTATATATGAATGAACACTTTTTAATAATGTTTTTGTTATGAATAATACATATATAATAATATTATAGGAAGGATAATATACAAATAAATATATATAAATTTTTTTGATCATAATATAAATACATATTTTATAATATTTTTATAAAAATAATAATATATGAATGAACACTTTTTAATAATGTTTTTGTTATGAATAATACATATATAATAATATTATAGGAAGGATAATATACAAATAAATATATATAAATGTTTTTGATCATAATATAAATACATATTTTATAATATTTTTATAATTATAATTATATATGAATGAACACTTTTTAATAATGTTTTTAATAATAATAATACATATATATTAATATTATAGTAAGGATAATATGCAATTAAATATTGACAGGGTTTTTTTATCATAATATAAATATATATTTTAAAATTTTTATATAAAAATAATTATATATGAATGAACACTTTTTAATGATGTTTTTGTTATTAATAATACATATATAATAATATTATAGGAAGGATAATATACAAATAAATATATATAAATGTTTTTGATCATAATATAAATACATATTTTATAATATTTTTATAATAATAATTATATATGAATGAACACTTTTGAATAATGTTTTTGTTATTCATAATACATATATAATAATATTATAGGAAGGATAATATACAAATAAATATATATAAATGTTTTTGATCATAATATAAAAACATATTTTATAATATTTTTATAATAATAATTATATATGAATAAACACTTTTTAATAATGTTTTTGTTATTAATAATACATATATAATAATATTATAGGAAGGATAATATGCAAATAAATATTCACAGGTTTTTTTATCATAATATAAATACATATTTTAAAGTTTTTTATAATAATAATAATATATGAATGAACACTTTTTAGTAATGTTTTTGTAATTAATAATACAAATATAATAATATTATAGAAACGATAATATGCAAATAAATATTGACAGGTTTTTTTGATCATAATATAAATACATAGTTTAAAGTTTTTTTATAATTATAATTATATATGAATGAACACTTTTTAATAATGTTTTTAATAATAATAATACATATATATTAATATTATAGTAAGGATAATATGCAATTAAATATTGACAGGTTTTTTTTTATCATAATATAAATATATATTTTAAAATTTTTATATAAAAATAATTATATATGAATGAACACTTTTTAATGATGTTTTTGTTATTAATAATACATATATAATAATATTATAGGAAGGATAATATACAAATAAATATATATAAATGTTTTTGATCATAATATAAATACATATTTTATAATATTTTTATAATAATAATTATATATGAATGAACACTTTTGAATAATGTTTTTGTTATTAATAATACATATATAATAATATTATAGGAAGGATAATATACAAATAAATATATATAAATGTTTTTGATCATAATATAAATACATATTTTATAATATTTTTATAATTATAATTATATATGAATGAACACTTTTTAATAATGTTTTTAATAATAATAATACATATATATTAATATTATAGTAAGGATAATATGCAATTAAATATTGACAGGTTTTTTTTATCATAATATAAATACATATTTTAAAATTTTTATATAAAAATAATTATATATGAATGAACACTTTTTAATGATGTTTTTGTAATTAATAATACATATATAATAATATTATAGGAAGGATAATATGCAAATAAATATTCACAGTTTTTTTTATCATAATATAAATACATATTTAAAAGTTTTTTATAATAATAATTATATATGAATGAACACTTTTTAGTAATGTTTTTGTAATTAATAATACAAATATAATAATATTATAGAAACGATAATATGAAAATAAATATTGACAGGTTTTTTTGATCATAATATAAATACATAGTTTAAAGTTTTTTTATAATTATAATTATATATGAATGAACACTTTTTAATAATGTTTTTGTTATGAATAATACATATATAATAATATTATTGGAAGGATAATATACAAATAAATATATAAAAATGTTTTTGATCATAATATAAATACATATTTTATAATATTTTTATAATTATAATTATATATGAATGAACACTTTTTAATAATGTTTTTAATAATAATAATACATATATATTAATATTATAGTAAGGATAATATGCAATTAAATATTGACAGGTTTTTTTTTTATCATAATATAAATACATATTTTATAATTTTTATATAAAAATAATTATATATGAATGAACACTTTTTAATGATGTTTTTGTTATTAATAATACATATATAATAATATTATAGGAAGGATAATATACAAATAAATATATATAAATGTTTTTGATCATAATATAAATACATATTTTATAATATTTTTATAATAATAATTATATATGAATGAACACTTTTTAATGATGTTTTTGTAATTAATAATACATATATAATAATATTATAGGAAGGATAATATGCAAATAAATATTCACAGTTTTTTTTTATCATAATATAAATAGATATTTAAAAGTTTGTTATAATAATAATTATATATGAATGAACACTTTTTAGTAATGTTTTTGTAATTAATAATACAAATATAATAATATTATAGAAACGATAATATGAAAATAAATATTGACAGGTTTTTTTGATCATAATATAAATACATAGTTTAAAGTTTTTTTATAATTATAATTATATATGAATGAACACTTTTTAATAATGTTTTTGTTATGAATAATACATATATAATAATATTATAGTAAGGATAATATGCAATTAAATATTGACAGGTTTTTTTAATCATAATATAAATACATATTTTATAATTTTTATATAAAAATAATTATATATGAATGAACACTTTTTAATGATGTTTTTGTTATTAATAATACATATATAATAATATTATAGGAAGGATAATATACAAATAAATATATATAAATGTTTTTGATCATAATATAAATACATATTTTATAATATTTTTATAATAATAATTATATATGAATGAACACTTTTGAATAATGTTTTTGTTATTAATAATACATATATAATAATATTATAGGAAGGATAATATACAAATAAATATATATAAATGTTTTTAATCATAATATAAATACATATTTTATAATATTTTTATAATAATAATTATATATGAATGAACACTTTTTAATAATGTTTTTGTTATTAATAATACATATATAATAATATTATAGGAAGGATAATATGCAAATAAATATTCACAGGTTTTTTTGATCATAATATAAATACATATTTTAAAGTTTTTTATAATAATAATAATATATGAATGAACACTTTTTAGTAATGTTTTTGTAATTAATAATACAAATATAATAATATTATAGAAACGATAATATGCAAAAAAATATTGACAGGTTTTTTTGATCATAATATAAATACATAGTTTAAAGTTTTTTTATAATAATAATTATATATGAATGAACACTTTTTAGTAATGTTTTTGTAATTAATAATACAAATATAATAATATTATAGAAACGATAATATGCAAATAAATATTGACAGGTTTTTTTTGATCATAATATAAATACATAGTTTAAAGTTTTTTTATAATTATAATTATATATGAATGAACACTTTTTAATAATGTTTTTGTTATGAATAATACATATATAATAATATTATAGGAAGGATAATATACAAATAAATATATATAAATGTTTTTGATCATAATATAAATACATATTTTATAATATTTTTATAATAATAATAATATATGAATGAACACTTTTTAATAATGTTTTTGTTATGAATAATACATATATAATAATATTATAGGAAGGATAATATACAAATAAATATATATAAATGTTTTTGATCATAATATAAATACATATTTTATAATATTTTTATAATAATAATTATATATGAATGAACACTTTTTAATAATGTTTTTGTTATTAATAATACATATATAATAATATTATAGGAAGGATAATATACAAATAAATATATATAAATGTTTTTGATCATAATATAAATACATATTTTATAATATTTTTATAATAATAATTATATATGAATGAACACTTTTTAATGATGTTTTTGTAATTAATAATACATATATAATAATATTATAGGAAGGATAATATGCAAATAAATATTCACAGTTTTTTTTTATCATAATATAAATACATATTTAAAAGTTTTTTATAATAATAATTATATATGAATGAACACTTTTTAGTAATGTTTTTGTAATTAATAATACAAATATAATAATATTATAGAAACGATAATATGAAAATAAATATTGACAGGTTTTTTTTATCATAATATAAATACATAGTTTAAAGTTTTTTTATAATTATAATTATATATGAATGAACACTTGTTAATAATGTTTTTGTTATGAATAATACATATATAATAATATTATAGGAAGGATAATATACAAATAAATATATAAAAATGTTTTTGATCATAATATAAATACATATTTTATAATATTTTTATAATTATAATTATATATGAATGAACACTTTTTAATAATGTTTTTAATAATAATAATACATATATATTAATATTATAGTAAGGATAATATGCAATTAAATATTGACAGGTTTTTTTTATCATAATATAAATACATATTTTATAATTTTTATATAAAAATAATTATATATGAATGAACACTTTTTAATGATGTTTTTGTTATTAATAATACATATATAATAATATTATAGGAAGGATAATATACAAATAAATATATATAAATGTTTTTGATCATAATATAAATACATATTTTATAATATTTTTATAATAATAATTATATATGAATGAACACTTTTGAATAATGTTTTTGTTATTAATAATACATATATAATAATATTATAGGAAGGATAATATACAAATAAATATATATAAATGTTTTTGATCATAATATAAATACATATTTTATAATATTTTTATAATAATAATTATATATGAATGAACACTTTTTAATAATGTTTTTGTTATTAATAATACATATATAACAATATTATAGGAAGGATAATATGCAAATAAATATTCACAGGTTTTTTTATCATAATATAAATACATATTTTAAAGTTTTTTATAATAATAATAATATATGAACACTTTTTAGTAATGTTTTTGTAATTAATAATCCAAATATAATAATATTATAGAAACGATAATATGCAAATAAATATTTACAGGTTTTTTTGATCATAATATAAATACATAGTTTAAAGTTTTTTTATAATAATAATTATATATGAATGAACACTTTTTAGTAATGTTTTTGTAATTAATAATACAAATATAATAATATTATAGAAACGATAATATGCAAATAAATATTGAGAGGTTTTTTTGATCATAATATAAATACATAGTTTAAAGTTTTTTTATAATTATAATTATATATGAATGAACACTTTTTAATAATGTTTTTGTTATGAATAATACATATTTAATAATATTATAGGAAGGATAATATACAAATAAATATATATAAATGTTTTTGATCATAATATAAATACATATTTTATAATAATTTTATAATAATAATAATATATGAATGAACACTTTTTAATAATGTTTTTGTTATTAATAATACATATATAATAATATTATAGGAAGGATAATATACAAATAAATATATAAAAATGTTTTTGATCATAATATAAATACATATTTAATAATATTTTTATAATAATAATTATATATGAATGAACACTTTTTAATAATGTTTTTGTTATTAATAATACATATATAATAATATTATAGGAAGGATAATATGCAAATAAATATTCACCGGTTTTTTTATCATAATATAAATACATATTTTAAAGTTTTTTATAATAATAATAATATATGAATGAACACTTTTTAGTAATGTTTTTGTAATTAATAATACAAATATAATAATATTATAGAAACGATAATATGCAAATAAATATTGACAGGTTTTTTTGATCATAATATAAATACATAGTTTAAAGTTTTTTTATAATAATAATTATATATGAATGAACACTTTTTAGTAATGTTTTTGTAATTAATAATACAAATATAATAATATTATAGAAACGATAATATGCAAATAAATATTGACAGGTTTTTTTGATCATAATATAAATACATAGTTTAAAGTTTTTTTATAATTATAATTATATATGAATGAACACTTTTTAATAATGTTTTTGTTATGAATAATACATATATAATAATATTATAGGAAGGATAATATACAAATAAATATATATAAATGTTTTTGATTATAATATAAATACATATTTTATAATATTTTTATAATAATAATTATATATGAATGAACACTTTTTAATAATGTTTTTGTTATTAATAATACATATATAATAATATTATAGGAAGGATAATATACAAATAAATATATATAAATGTTTTTGATCATAATATAAATGCATATTTTATAATATTTTTATAATTATAATTATATATGATGAACACTTTTTAATAATGATTTTAATAATAATAATACATATATATTAATATTATAGTAAGGATAATATGCAATTAAATATTGACAGGTTTTTTTTATCATATTATAAAAACATATTTTAAAATTTTTATATAAAAATAATTATATATGAATGAACAATTTTTAATGATGTTTTTGTAATTAATAATACATATATAATAATATTATAGGAAGGATAATATGCAAATAAATATTCACAGGTTTTTTTTATCATAATATAAATACATATTTTAAAGTTTTTTATAATAATAATTATATATGAATGAACACTTTTTAGTAATGTTTTTGTAATTAATAATACAAATATAATAATATTATAGAAACGATAATATGAAAATAAATATTGACAGGTTTTTTTGATCATAATATAAATACATAGTTTAAAGTTTTTTTATAATTATAATTATATATGAATGAACACTTTTTAATAATGTTTTTGTTATGAATAATACATATATAATAATATTATAGGAAGGATAATATACAAATAAATATATAAAAATGTTTTTGATCATAATATAAATACATATTTTATAATATTTTTATAATTATAATTATATATGAATGAACACTTTTTAATAATGTTTTTAATAATAATAATACATATATATTAATATTATAGTAAGGATAATATGCAATTAAATATTGACAGGTTTTTTTTATCATAATATAAATACATATTTTATAATTTTTATATAAAAATAATTATATATGAATGAACACTTTTTAATGATGTTTTTGTTATTAATAATACATATATAATAATATTATAGGAAGGATAATATACAAATAAATATATATAAATGTTTTTGATCATAATATAAATACATATTTTATAATATTTTTATAATAATAATTATATATGAATGAACACTTTTTAATAATGTTTTTGTTATTAATAATACATATATAACAATATTATAGGAAGGATAATATGCAAATAAATATTCACAGGTTTTTTTATCATAATATAAATACATATTTTAAAGTTTTTTATAATAATAATAATATATGAAAACTTTTTAGTAATGTTTTTGTAATTAATAATCCAAATATAATAATATTATAGAAACGATAATAGGCAAATAAATATTGGCAGGTTTTTTTAATCATAATATAAATACATAGTTTAAAGTTTTTTTATAATAATAATTATATATGAATGAACACTTTTTAGTAATGTTTTTGTAATTAATAATACAAATATAATAATATTATAGAAACGATAATATGCAAATAAATATTGACAGGTTTTTTTGATCATAATATAAATACATAGTTTAAAGTTTTTTTATAATAATAATTATATATGAATGAACACTTTTTAGTAATGTTTTTGTAATTAATAATACAAATATAATAATATTATAGAAACGATAATATGCAAATAAATATTGACAGGTTTTTTTGATCATAATATAAATACATAGTTTAAAGTTTTTTATAATTATAATTATATATGAATGAACACTTTTTAATAATGTTTTTGTTATTAATAATACATATATAATAATATTATAGGAAGGATAATATACAAATAAATATATATAAATGTTTTTGATCATAATATAAATACATATTTTATAATAATTTTATAATAATAATAATATATGAATGAACACTTTTTAATAATGTTTTTGTTATTAATAATACATATATAATAATATTATAGGAAGGATAATATACAAATAAATATATAAAAATGTTTTTGATCATAATATAAATACATATTTTATAATATTTTTATAATAATAATTATATATGAATGAACACTTTTTAATAATGTTTTTGTTATTAATAATACATATATAATAATATTATAGGAAGGATAATATGCAAATAAATATTCACAGGTTTTTTTATCATAATATAAATACATATTTTAAAGTTTTTTATAATAATAATAATATATGAATGAACACTTTTTAGTAATGTTTTTGTAATTAATAATACAAATATAATAATATTATAGAAACGATAATATGCAAATAAATATTGACAGGTTTTTTTGATCATACATAGTTTAAAGTTTTTTTATAATAATAATTATATATGAATGAACACTTTTTAGTAATGTTTTTGTAATTAATAATACAAATATAATAATATTATAGAAACGATAATATGCAAATAAATATTGACAGGTTTTTTTGATCATAATATAAATACATAGTTTAAAGTTTTTTTATAATTATAATTATATATGAATGAACACTTTTTAATAATGTTTTTGTTATGAATAATACATATATAATAATATTATAGGAAGGATAATATACAAATAAATATATATAAATGTTTTTGATTATAATATAAATACATATTTTATAATATTTTTTTAATAATAATTATATATGAATGAACACTTTTTAATAATGTTTTTGTTATTAATAATACATATATAATAATATTATAGGAAGGATAATATACAAATAAATATATATAAATGTTTTTGATCATAATATAAATGCATATTTTATAATATTTTTATAATTATAATTATATATGATGAACACTTTTTAATAATGATTTTAATAATAATAATACATATATATTAATATTATAGTAAGGATAATATGCAATTAAATATTGACAGGTTTTTTTATCATATTATAAATACATATTTTAAAATTTTTATATAAAAATAATTATATATGAATGAACAATTTTTAATGATGTTTTTGTAATTAATAATACATATATAATAATATTATAGGAAGGATGATATGCAAATAAATATTCACAGGTTTTTTTTATCATAATATAAATACATATTTTAAAGTTTTTTATAATAATAATTATATATGAATGAACACTTTTTAGTAATGTTTTTGTAATTAATAATACAAATATAATAATATTATAGAAACGATAATATGAAAATAAATATTGACAGGTTTTTTTGATCATAATATAAATACATAGTTTAAAGTTTTTTTATAATTATAATTATATATGAATGAACACTTTTTAATAATGTTTTTGTTATGAATAATACATATATAATAATATTATAGGAAGGATAATATACAAATAAATATATAAAAATGTTTTTGATCATAATATAAATACATATGTTATAATATTTTTATAATTATAATTATATATGAATGAACACTTTTTAATAATGTTTTTAATAATAATAATACATATATATTCATATTATAGTAAGGATAATATGCAATTAAATATTGACAGGTTTTTTTTTATCATAATATAAATACATATTTTATAATTTTTATATAAAAATAATTATATATGAATGAACACTTTTTAATGATGTTTTTGTTATTAATAATACATATATAATAATATTATAGGAAGGATAATATACAAATAAATATATATAAATGTTTTTGATCATAATATAAATACATATTTTATAATATTTTTATAATAATAATTATATATGAATGAACACTTTTTAATAATGTTTTTGTTATTAATAATACATATATAATAATATTATAGGAAGGATAATATGCAAATAAATATTCACAGGTTTTTTTGATCATAATATAAATACATAGTTTAAAGTTTTTTTATAATAATAATTATATATGAATGAACACTTTTTAGTAATGTTTTTGTAATTAATAATACAAATATAATAATATTATAGAAACGATAATATGCAAATAAATATTGACAGGTTTTTTTGATCATAATATAAATACATAGTTTAAAGTTTTTTTATAATTATAATTATATATGAATGAACACTTTTTAATAATGTTTTTGTTATGAATAATACATATTTAATAATATTATAGGAAGGATAATATACTAATAAATATATATAAATGTTTTTGATCATAATATAAATACATATTTTATAATATTTTTATAATTATAATTATATATGAATGAACACTATTTAATAATGTTTTTAATAATAATAATACATATATATTAATACTAGCTGTACCCGCGGGCTTTGCCCCGTTTAACTTCTTAATTTTCAAGATGAGCTCGTTCACATGGCTCAATTACGTGTTGGTTGAAGTTCGTTCTCTACGCTCACTCACCTTTAGGTTGGAGCTAGTTCGCTGCGCTCACTTGCCTTCAGGTTAGCTTGTTCGCTACGCTAACTCGCCTCCAGGTTGAAGTTCGTTCGCTACGCTCACTCACCTTTTGATTGCAAATTAGCTGTTGTCATAAATTAAAAAAAAACAATAGTGCTGCACCCTGTTGGTAATCCTTGTAACTTTAATGCTATTGAACATCATAGAACAGAACCAACTTGTTTAATTGAAACAGCTGTTAATATTCAATAATTCCATTTCTCATAAGGTTAACATGGGGAACTCCAGAGCCACTGGGGCGGAGCCCGAGGGTCCGATCAGAATAAAAACAACTTAGTTTTCCTATTTAATACCTAAAGAATCGGTGTGCCAAATTTCGGCCTCCTAGGTAAATGGGAAGTGGGAGAATTAGTGATGAGTGAGTGAGTGAGTGTGTCAGTGAGGGCTTTGCCTTTTATAAGTATAGATTATAGTAAGGATAATATGCAATTAAATATTGACAGGTTTTTTTTATCATAATATAAATACATATTTTAAAATTTTTATATAAAAATAATTATATATGAATGAACACTTTTTAATGATGTTTTGTTATTAATAATACATATATAATAATATTATAGTAAGGATAATATACAAATAAATATATATAAATGTTTTTGATCATAATATAAATACATATTTTATAATATTTTTATAATAATAATTTTATATGAATGAATACTTTTGAATAATGTTTTTGTTATTAATAATACATATATAATAATATTATAGGAAGGATAATATACAAATAAATATATATAAATGTTTTTGATCATAATATAAATACATATTTTATAATATTTTTATAATAATAATTATATATGAATGAACACTTTTTAGTAATGTTTTTGTAATTAATAATACAAATATAATAATATTATAGAAACGATAATATGCAAATAAATATTGACAGGTTATTTTGATCATAATATAAATACATAGTTTAAAGTTTTTTTATAATTATAATTATATATGAATGAACACTTTTTAATAATGTTTTTGTTATGAATAATACATATATAATAATATTATAGGAAGGATAATATACAAATAAATATATATAAATGTTTTTGATCATAATATAAATACATATTTTATAATAATTTTATAATAATAATAATATATGAATGAACACTTTTTAATAATGTTTTTGTTATTAATAATACATATATAATAATATTATAGGAAGGATAATATGCAAATAAATATTCACAGGTTTTTTTATCATAATATAAATACATATTTTAAAGTTTTTTATAATAATAATAATATATGAATGAACACTTTTTAGTAATGTTTTTGTAATTAATAATACAAATATAATAATATTATAGA
Source organism: Macrosteles quadrilineatus (assembly GCF_028750875.1). Classification (NCBI taxonomy): domain Eukaryota; kingdom Metazoa; phylum Arthropoda; class Insecta; order Hemiptera; family Cicadellidae; genus Macrosteles; species Macrosteles quadrilineatus. The sequence continues at coordinate 159,340 of NW_026542711.1, forward strand.
AACGATAATATGCAAATAAATATTGACAGGTTTTTTTGATCATAATATAAATACATAGTTTAAAGTTTTTTTATAATAATAATTATATATGAATGAACACTTTTTAATAATGTTTTTGTAATTAATAATACAAAAATAATAATATTATAGAAACGATAATATGCAAATAAATATTGACAGGTTTTTTTGATCATAATATAAATACATAGTTTAAAGTTTTTTTATAATTATAATTATATATGAATGAACACTTTTTAATAATGTTTTTGTTATGAATAATACATATATAATAATATTATAGGAAGGATAATATACAAATAAATATATATAAATGTTTTTGATTATAATATAAATACATATTTTATAATATTTTTATAATAATAATTATATATGAATGAACACTTTTTAATAATGTTTTTGTTATTAATAATACATATATAATAATATTATAGGAAGGATAATATACAAATAAATATATATAAATGTTTTTGATCATAATATAAATACATATTTTATAATATTTTTATAATTATAATTATATATGATGAACACTTTTTAATAATGATTTTAATAATAATAATACATATATATTAATATTATAGTAAGGATAATATGCAATTAAATATTGACAGGTTTTTTTTATCATATTATAAATACATATTTTAAAATTTTTATATAAAAATTATTATATATGAATGAACAACTTTTAATGATGTTTTTGTAATTAATAATACATATATAATAATATTATAGGAAGGATAATATGCAAATAAATATTCACAGGTTTTTTTTATCATAATATAAATACATATTTTAAAGTTTTTTATAATAATAATTATATATGAATGAACACTTTTTAGTAATGTTTTTGTAATTAATAATACAAATATAATAATATTATAGAAACGATAATATGAAAATAAATATTGACAGGTTTTTTTGATCATAATATAAATACATAGTTTAAAGTTTTTTTATAATTATAATTATATATGAATGAACACTTTTTAATAATGTTTTTGTTATGAATAATACATATATAATAATATTATAGGAAGGATAATATACAAATAAATATATAAAAATGTTTTTGATCATAATATAAATACATATTTTATAATATTTTTATAATTATAATTATATATGAATGAACACTTTTTAATAATGTTTTTAATAATAATAATACATATATATTAATATTATAGTAAGGATAATATGCAATTAAATATTGACAGGTTTTTTTTATCATAATATAAATACATATTTTATAATTTTTATATAAAAATAATTATATATGAATGAACACTTTTTAATGATGTTTTTGTTATTAATAATACATATATAATAATATTATAGGAAGGATAATATTCAAAAAAATATATATAAATGTTTTTGATCATAATATAAATACATATTTTATAATATTTTTATAATAATTATTATATATGAATGAACACTTTTGAATAATGTTTTTTGTTATTAATAATACATATATAATAATATTATAGGAAGGATAATATACAAATAAATATATATAAATGTTTTTGATCATAATATAAATACATATTTTATAATATTTTTATAATAATAATTATATATGAATGAACACTTTTTAATAATGTTTTTGTTATTAATAATACATATATAATAATATTATAGGAAGGATAATATGCAAATAAATATTCACAGGTTTTTTTGATCATAATATAAATACATATTTAAAAGTTTTTTATAATAATAATTATATATGAATGAACACTTTTTAGTAATGTTTTTGTAATTAATAATACAAATATAATAATATTATAGAAACGATAATATGAAAATAAATATTGACAGGTTTTTTTGATCATAATATAAATACATAGTTTAAAGTTTTTTTATAATTATAATTATATATGAATGAACACTTTTTAATAATGTTTTTGTTATGAAGAATACATATATAATAATATTATAGGAAGGATAATATACAAATAACTATATATAAATGTTTTTGATCATAATATAAATACATATTTTATAATATTTTTATAATTATAATTATATATGAATGAACACTTTTTAATAATGTTTTTAATAATAATAATACATATATATATTAATATTATAGTAAGGATAATATGCAAATAAATATTCACAGGTTTTTTTTATCATAATATAAATACATATTTTAAAGTTTTTTATAATAATAATTATATATGAATGAACACTTTTTAGTAATGTTTTTGTAATTAATAATACAAATATAATAATATTATAGAAACGATGATATGAAAATAAATATTGACAGGTTTTTTTTATCATAATATAAATACATAGTTTAAAGTTTTTTTATAATAATAATTATATATGAATGAACACTTTTTAGTAATGTTTTTGTAATTAATAATACAAATATAATAATATTATAGAAACGATAATATGCAAATAAATATTGACAGGTTTTTTTGATCATAATATAAATACATAGTTTAAAGTTTTTTTATAATTATAATTATATATGAATGAACACTTTTTAATAATGTTTTTGTTATGAATAATACTTATATAATAATATTATAGTAAGGATAATATGCAATTAAATATTGACAGGTTTTTTTATCATAATATAAATACATATTTTATAATTTTTATATAAAAATAATTATATATGAATGAACACTTTTTAATGATGTTTTTGTTATTAATAATACATATATAATAATATTATAGGAAGGATAATATACAAATAAATATATATAAATGTTTTTGATCATAATATAAATACATATTTTTTAATATTTTTATAATAATAATTATATATGAATGAACACTTTTTAATAATGTTTTTGTTATTAATAATACATATATAATAATATTATAGGAAGGATAATATGCAAATAAATATTCACAGGTTTTTTTGATCATAATATAAATACATAGTTTAAAGTTTTTTTATAATAATAATTATATATGAATGAACACTTTTTAGTAATGTTTTTGTAATTAATAATACAAATATAATAATATTATAGAAACGATAATATGCAAATAAATATTGACAGGTTTTTTTGATCATAATATAAATACATAGTTTAAAGTTTTTTTATAATTATAATTATATATGAATGAACACTTTTTAATAATGTTTTTGTTATTAATAATACATATATAATAATATTATAGGAAGGATAATATACAAATAAATATATATAAATGTTTTTGATCATAATATAAATACATATTTTATAATATTTTTATAATTATAATTATATATGAATGAACACTTTTTAATAATGTTTTTAATAATAATAATACATATATATTAATATTATAGTAAGGATAATATGCAATTAAATATTGACAGGTTTTTTTTATCATAATATAAATACATATTTTAAAATTTTTATATAAAAATAATTATATATGAATGAACACTTTTTAATGATGTTTTTGTTATTAATAATACATATATAATAATATTATAGGAAGGATAATATACAAATAAATATATATAAATGTTTTTGATCATAATATAAATACATATTTTATAATATTTTTATAATAATAATTATATATGAATGAACACTTTTTAATGATGTTTTTGTAATTAATAATACATATATAATAATATTATAGGAAGGATAATATGCAAATAAATATTCACAGTTTTTTTATCATAATATAAATACATATTTAAAAGTTTTTTATATTAATAATTATATATGAATGAACACTTTTTAGTAATGTTTTTGTAATTAATAATACAAATATAATAATATTATAGAAACGATAATATGAAAATAAATATTGACAGGTTTTTTTGATCATAATATAAATACATAGTTAAAAGTTTTTTTATAATTATAATTATATATGAATGAACACTTTTTAATAATGTTTTTGTTATGAATAATACATATATAATAATATTATAGGAAGGATAATATACAAATAACTATATATAAATGTTTTTGATCATAATATAAATACATATTTTATAATATTTTTATAATTATAATTATATATGAATGAACACTTTTTAATAATGTTTTTAATAATAATAATACATATATATATTAATATTATAGTAAGGATAATATGCAAATAAATATTCACAGGTTTTTTTTATCATAATATAAATACATATTTTAAAGTTTTTTATAATAATAATTATATATGAATGAACACTTTTTAGTAATGTTTTTGTAATTAATAATACAAATATAATAATATTATAGAAACGATGATATGAAAATAAATATTGACAGGTTTTTTTGATCATAATATAAATACATAGTTTAAAGTTTTTTTATAATAATAATTATATATGAATGAACACTTTTTAGTAATGTTTTTGTAATTAATAATACAAATATAATAATATTATAGAAACGATAATATGCAAATAAATATTGACAGGTTTTTTTGATCATAATATAAATACATAGTTTAAAGTTTTTTTATAATTATAATTATATATAAATGAACACTTTTTAATAATGTTTTTGTTATGAATAATACTTATATAATAATATTATAGTAAGGATAATATGCAATTAAATATTGACAGGTTTTTTTATCATAATATAAATACATATTTTATAATTTTTATATAAAAATAATTATATATGAATGAACACTTTTTAATGATGTTTTTGTTATTAATAATACATATATAATAATATTATAGGAAGGATAATATACAAATAAATATATATAAATGTTTTTGATCATAATATAAATACATATTTTATATTATTTTTATAATAATAATTATATATGAATGAACACTTTTGAATAATGTTTTTGTTATTAATAATACATATATAATAATATTATAGGAAGGATAATATACAAATAAATATATATAAATGTTTTTGATCATAATATAAATACATATTTTATAATATTTTTATAATAATAATTATATATGAATGAAGACTTTTTAATAATGTTTTTGTTATTAATAATACATATATAATAATATTATAGGAAGGATAATATGCAAATAAATATTCACAGGTTTTTTTATCATAATATAAATACATATTTTAAAGTTTTTTATAATAATAATAATATATGAATGAACACTTTTTAGTAATGTTTTTGTAATTAGTAATACAAATATAATAATATTGTAGAAACGATAATATGCAAAAAAATATTGACAGGTTTTTTTGATCATAATATAAATACATAGTTTAAAGTTTTTTTATAATAATAATTATATATGAATGAACACTTTTTAGTAATGTTTTTGTAATTAATAATACAAATATAATAATATTATAGAAACGATAATACGCAAATAAATATTGACAGGTTTTTTTGATCATAATATAAATACATAGTTTAAAGTTTTTTTATAATTATAATTATATATGAATGAACACTTTTTAATAATGTTTTTGTTATGAATAATACATATATAATAATATTATAGGAAGGATAATATACAAATAAATATATATAAATGTTTTTGATCATAATATAAATACATATTTTATAATATTTTTATAATAATAATAATATATGAATGAACACTTTTTAATAATGTTTTTGTTATGAATAATACATATATAATAATATTATAGGAAGGATAATATACAAATAAATATATATAAATGTTTTTGATCATAATATAAATACATATTTTATAATATTTTTATAATAATAATTATATATGAATGAACACTTTTTAATAATGTTTTTGTTATTAATAATACATATATAATAATATTATAGGAAGGATAATATACAAATAAATATATATAAATGTTTTTGATCATAATATAAATACATATTTTATAATATTTTTATAATAATAATTATATATGAATGAACACTTTTTAATGATGTTTTTGTAATTAATAATACATATATAATAATATTATAGGAAGGATAATATGCAAATAAATATTCACAGTTTTTTTTTATCATAATATAAATACATATTTAAAAGTTTTTTATAATAATAATTATATATGAATGAACACTTTTTAGTAATGTTTTTGTAATTAATAATACAAATATAATAATATTATAGAAACGATAATATGAAAATAAATATTGACAGGTTTTTTTGATCATAATATAAATACATATTTTATAATATTTTTATAATAATAATTATATATGAATGAACACTTTTGAATAATGTTTTTGTTATTAATAATACATATATAATAATATTATAGGAAGGATAATATACAAATAAATATATATAAATGTTTTTGATCATAATATAAATACATATTTTATAATAATTTTATAATAATAATTATATATGAATGAACACTTTTTAATAATGTTTTTGTTATTAATAATACATATATAATAATATTATAGGAAGGATAATATGCAAATAAATATTCACAGGTTTTTTTATCATAATATAAATACATATTTTAAAGTTTTTTATAATAATAATAATATATGAACACTTTTTAGTAATGTTTTTGTAATTAATAATCCAAATATAATAATATTATAGAAACGATAATATGCAAATAAATATTGACAGGTTTTTTTGATCATAATATAAATACATAGTTTAAAGTTTTTTTAATAATAATAATTATATATGAATGAACACTTTTTAGTAATGTTTTTGTAATTAATAATACAAATATAATAATATTATAGAAACGATAATATGCAAATAAATATTGACAGGTTTTTTTGATCATAATATAAATACATAGATTAAAGTTTTTTTATAATTATAATTTTATATGAATGAACACTTTTTAATAATGTTTTTGTTATGAATAATACATATATAATAATATTATAGGAAGGATAATATACAAATAAATATATATAAATGTTTTTGATCATAATATCAATACATATTTTATAATAATTTTATAATAATAATAATATATGAATGAACACTTTTTAATAATGTTTTTGTTATTAATAATACATATATAATAATATTATAGGAAGGATAATATACAAATAAATATATATAAATGTTTTTGATCATAATATAAATACATATTTTATAATATTTTTATAATTATAATTATATATGAATGAACACTTTTTAATAATGTTTTTAATAATAATAATACATATATAATAATATTATAGTAAGGATAATATGCAAATAAATATTCAAAGGTTTTTTTTATCATAATATAAATACATATTTTAAAGTTTTTTATAATAATAATTATATATGAATGAACACTTTTTAGTAATGTTTTTGTAATTAATAATACAAATATAATAATATTATAGAAACGATGATATGAAAATAAATATTGACAGTTTTTTTTTATCATAATATAAATACATAGTTTAAAGTTTTTTTATAATTATAATTATATATGAATAAACACTTTTTAATAATGTTTTTGTTATGAATAATACTTATATAATAATATTATAGTAAGGATGATATGCAATTAAATATTGACAGGTTTTTTTATCATAATATAAATACATAGTTTAAAGTTTTTTTATAATTATAATTATATATGAATGAACACTTTTTAATAATGTTTTTGTTATGAATAATACATATATAATAATATTATAGGAAGGATAATATACAAATAAATATATAAAAATGTTTTTGATCATAATATAAATACATATTTTATAATATTTTTTTAATTATAATTATTTATGAATGAACACTTTTTAATAATGTTTTTAATAATAATAATACATATATATTAATATTATAGTAAGGATAATATGCAATTAAATATTGACAGGTTTTTTTTTATCATAATATAAATACATATTTTATAATTTTTATATAACAATAATTATATATGAATGAACACTTTTTAATGATGTTTTTGTTATTAATAATACATATATAATAATATTATAGGAAGGATAATATACAAATAAATATATATAAATGTTTTTGATCATAATATAAATACATATTTTATAATATTTTTATAATAATAATTATTTATGAATGAACACTTTTTAATAATGTTTTTGTTATGAATAATACATATATAATAATATTATAGGAAGGATAATATACAAATAAATATATATAAATGTTTTTGATCATAATATAAATACATATTTTATAATATTTTTTTAATAATAATTATATATGAATGAACACTTTTTAATAATGTTTTTGTTATTAATAATACATATATAATAATATTATAGGAAGGATAATATACAAATAAATATATATAAATGTTTTTGATCATAATATAAATACATATTTTATAATATTTTTATAATAATAATAATATATGAATGAACACTTTTTAATAATGTTTTTGTTATGAATAATACATATATAATAATATTATAGGAAGGATAATATACAAATAAATATATATAAATGTTTTTGATCATAATATAAATACATATTTTATAATATTTTTATAATAATAATTATATATGAATGAACACTTTTTAATAATGTTTTTGTTATTAATAATACATATATAATAATATTATAGGAAGGATAATATACAAATAAATATATATAAATGTTTTTGATCATAATATAAATACATATTTTATAATATTTTTATAATAATAATTATATATGAATGAACACTTTTTAATGATGTTTTTGTAATTAATAATACATATATAATAATATTATAGGAAGGATAATATGCAAATAAATATTCACAGTTTTTTTTATCATAATATAAATACATATTTAAAAGTTTTTTATAATAATAATTATATATGAATGAACACTTTTTAGTAATGTTTTTGTAATTAATAATACAAATATAATAATATTATAGAAACGATAATATGAAAATAAATATTGACAGGTTTTTTTGATCATAATATAAATACATAGTTTAAAGTTTTTTTATAATTATAATTATATATGAATGAACACTTTTTAATAATGTTTTTGTTATGAATAATACATATATAATAATATTATAGGAAGGATAATATACAAATAAATATATATAAATGTTTTTGATCATAATATAAATACATATTTTATAATATTTTTATAATAATAATTATATATGAATGAACACTTTTGAATAATGTTTTTGTTATTAATAATACATATATAATAATATTATAGGAAGGATAATATACAAATAAATATATATAAATGTTTTTGATCATAATATAAATACATATTTTATAATAATTTTATAATAATAATTATATATGAATGAACACTTTTTAATAATGTTTTTGTTATTAATAATACATATATAATAATATTATAGGAAGGATAATATGCAAATAAATATTCACAGGTTTTTTTATCATAATATAAATACATATTTTAAAGTTTTTTATAATAATAATAATATATGAACACTTTTTAGTAATGTTTTTGTAATTAATAATCCAAATATAATAATATTATAGAAACGATAATATGCAAATAAATATTGACAGGTTTTTTTGATCATAATATAAATACATAGTTTAAAGTTTTTTTAATAATAATAATTATATATGAATGAACACTTTTTAGTAATGTTTTTGTAATTAATAATACAAATATAATAATATTATAGAAACGATAATATGCAAATAAATATTGACAGGTTTTTTTGATCATAATATAAATACATAGATTAAAGTTTTTTTATAATTATAATTTTATATGAATGAACACTTTTTAATAATGTTTTTGTTATGAATAATACATATATAATAATATTATAGGAAGGATAATATACAAATAAATATATATAAATGTTTTTGATCATAATATCAATACATATTTTATAATAATTTTATAATAATAATAATATATGAATGAACACTTTTTAATAATGTTTTTGTTATTAATAATACATATATAATAATATTATAGGAAGGATAATATACAAATAAATATATATAAATGTTTTTGATCATAATATAAATACATATTTTATAATATTTTTATAATTATAATTATATATGAATGAACACTTTTTAATAATGTTTTTAATAATAATAATACATATATAATAATATTATAGTTAGGATAATATGCAAATAAATATTCAAAGGTTTTTTTTATCATAATATAAATACATATTTTAAAGTTTTTTATAATAATAATTATATATGAATGAACACTTTTTAGTAATGTTTTTGTAATTAATAATACAAATATAATAATATTATAGAAACGATGATATGAAAATAAATATTGACAGGTTTTTTTTATCATAATATAAATACATAGTTTAAAGTTTTTTTATAATTATAATTATATATGAATAAACACTTTTTAATAATGTTTTTGTTATGAATAATACTTATATAATAATATTATAGTAAGGATGATATGCAATTAAATATTGACAGGTTTTTTTATCATAATATAAATACATAGTTTAAAGTTTTTTTATAATTATAATTATATATGAATGAACACTTTTTAATAATGTTTTTGTTATGAATAATACATATATAATAATATTATAGGAAGGATAATATACAAATAAATATATAAAAATGTTTTTGATCATAATATAAATACATATTTTATAATATTTTTTTAATTATAATTATTTATGAATGAACACTTTTTAATAATGTTTTTAATAATAATAATACATATATATTAATATTATAGTAAGGATAATATGCAATTAAATATTGACAGGTTTTTTTTTATCATAATATAAATACATATTTTATAATTTTTATATAACAATAATTATATATGAATGAACACTTTTTAATGATGTTTTTGTTATTAATAATACATATATAATAATATTATAGGAAGGATAATATACAAATAAATATATATAAATGTTTTTGATCATAATATAAATACATATTTTATAATATTTTTATAATAATAATTATATATGAATGAACACTTTTTAATAATGTTTTTGTTATGAATAATACATATATAATAATATTATAGGAAGGATAATATACAAATAAATATATATAAATGTTTTTGATCATAATATAAATACATATTTTATAATATTTTTTTAATAATAATTATATATGAATGAACACTTTTTAATAATGTTTTTGTTAATAATAATACATATATAATAATATTATAGGAAGGATAATATACAAATAAATATATATAAATGTTTTTGATCATAATATAAATACATATTTTATAATATTTTTATAATAATAATTATATATGAATGAACACTTTTTAATGATGTTTTTGTAATTAATAATACATATATAATAATATTATAGGAAGGATAATATGCAAATAAATATTCACCGTTTTTTTTTATCATAATATAAATACATATTTAAAAGTTTTTTATATTAATAATTATATATGAATGAACACTTTTTAGTAATGTTTTTGTAATTAATAATACAAATATAATAATATTATAGAAACGATAATATGAAAATAAATATTGACAGGTTTTTTTGATCATAATATAAATACATAGTTTAAAGTTTTTTTATAATTATAATTATATATGAATGAAAATTTTTTAATAATGTTTTTGTTATGAATAATACATATATAATAATATTATAGGAAGGATAATATACAAATAAATATATAAAAATGTTTTTGATCATAATATAAATACATATTTTATAATATTTTTATAATTATAATTATATATGAATGAACACTTTTTAATAATGTTTTTAATAATAATAATACATATATATTAATATTATAGTAAGGATAATATGCAATTAAATATTGACAGGTTTTTTTTATCATAATATAAATACATATTTTATAATTTTTATATAAAAATAATTATATATGAATGAACACTTTTTAATGATGTTTTTGTTATTAATAATACATATATAATAATATTATAGGAAGGATAATATACAAATAAATATATATAAATGTTTTTGATCATAATATAAATACATATTTTATAATATTTTTATAATAATAATTATATATGAATGAACACTTTTAATAATGTTTTTGTTATTAATAATACATATATAATAATATTATAGGAAGGATAATATGCAAATAAATATTCACAGGTTTTTTTATCATAATATAAATACATATTTTAAAGTTTTATATAATAATAATAATATATGAACACTTTTTAGTAATGTTTTTGTAATTAATAATCCAAATATAATAATATTATAGAAACGATAATATGCAAATAAATATTGACAGGTTTTTTTGATCATAATATAAATACATAGTTTAAAGTTTTTTTATAATAATAATTATATATGAATGAACACTTTTTAGTAATGTTTTTGTAATTAATAATACAAATATAATAATATTATAGAAACGATAATATGCAAATAAATATTGACAGGTTTTTTTGATCATAATATAAATACATAGTTTAAAGTTTTTTTATAATTATAATTTTATATGAATGAACACTTTTTAATAATGTTTTTGTTATGAATAATACATATATAATAATATTATAGAAAGGATAATATACAAATAAATATATATAAATGTTTTTGATCATAATAAAAATACATATTTTATAATATTTTTATAATAATAATTATATATGAATGAACACTTTTTAATAATGTTTTTGTTATTAATAATACATATATAATAATATTATAGGAAGGATAATATGCAAATAAATATTCACAGGTTTTTTTATCATAATATAAATACATATTTTAAAGTTTTTTATAATAATAATAATGTATGAATGAACACTTTTTAGTAATGTTTTTGTAATTAATAATACAAATATAATAATATTATAGAAACGATAATATGCAAATAAATATTGACAGGTTTTTTTGATCATAATATAAATACATAGTTTAAAGTTTTTTTATAATAATAATTATATATGAATGAACACTTTTTAGTAATGTTTTTGTAATTAATAATACAAATATAATAATATTATAGAAACGATAATATGCAAATAAATATTGACAGGTTTTTTTGATCATAATATAAATACATAGTTTAAAGTTTTTTTATAATTATAATTATATATGAATGAACACTTTTTAATAATGTTTTTGTTATGAATAATACATATATAATAATATTATAGGAAGGATAATATACAAATAAATATATATAAATGTTTTTGATCATAATATAAATACATATTTTATAATATTTTTATAATTATAATTATATATAAATGAACACTTTTTAATAATGTTTTTGTTATTAATAATACATATATAATAATATTATAGGAAGGATAATATACAAATAAATATACACAGGTTTTTTTATCATAATATAAATACATATTTTAAAGTTTTTTATAATAATAATTATATATGAATGAACACTTTTTAGTATTGTTTTTGTAATTAATAATACAAATATAATAATATTATAGAAACGATAATATGAAAATAAATATTGACAGGTTTTTTTGATCATAATATAAATACATAGTTTAAAGTTTTTTTATAATTATAATTATATATGAATGAACACTTTTTAATAATGTTTTTGTTATGAATAATACATATATAATAATATTACAGGAAAGATAATATACAAATAAATATATAAAAATGTTTTTGATCATAATATAAAAACATATTTTATAATATTTTTATAATTATAATTATATATGAATGAACACTTTTTAATAATGTTTTTAATAATAATAATACATATATATTAATATTATAGTAAGGATAATATGCAATTAAATATTGACAGGTTTTTTTTATCATAATATAAATACATATTTTATAATTTTTATATAAAAATAATTATATATGAATGAACACTTTTTAATGATGTTTTTGTTATTAATAATACATATATAATAATATTATAGGAAGGATAATATACAAATAAATATATATATAAATGTTTTTGATCATAATATAAATACATATTTTATAATATTTTTTTAATAATAATTATATATGAATGAACACTTTTTAATAATGTTTTTGTTATTAATAATACATATATAATAATATTATAGGAAGGATAATATACAAATAAATATATATAAATGTTTTTGATCATAATATAAATACATATTTTATAATATTTTTATAATAATAATTATATATGAATGAACACTTTTTAATGATGTTTTTGTAATTAATAATACATATATAATAATATTATAGGAAGGATAATATGCAAATAAATATTCACCGTTTTTTTTTATCATAATATAAATACATATTTAAAAGTTTTTTATATTAATAATTATATATGAATGAACACTTTTTAGTAATGTTTTTGTAATTAATAATACAAATATAATAATATTATAGAAACGATAATATGAAAATAAATATTGACAGGTTTTTTTGATCATAATATAAATACATAGTTTAAAGTTTTTTTATAATTATAATTATATATGAATGAAAATTTTTTAATAATGTTTTTGTTATGAATAATACATATATAATAATATTATAGGAAGGATAATATACAAATAAATATATAAAAATGTTTTTGATCATAATATAAATACATATTTTATAATATTTTTATAATTATAATTATATATGAATGAACACTTTTTAATAATGTTTTTAATAATAATAATACATATATATTAATATTATAGTAAGGATAATATGCAATTAAATATTGACAGGTTTTTTTTATCATAATATAAATACATATTTTATAATTTTTATATAAAAATAATTATATATGAATGAACACTTTTTAATGATGTTTTTGTTATTAATAATACATATATAATAATATTATAGGAAGGATAATATACAAATAAATATATATAAATGTTTTTGATCATAATATAAATACATATTTTATAATATTTTTATAATAATAATTATATATGAATGAACACTTTTAATAATGTTTTTGTTATTAATAATACATATATAATAATATTATAGGAAGGATAATATGCAAATAAATATTCACAGGTTTTTTTATCATAATATAAATACATATTTTAAAGTTTTATATAATAATAATAATATATGAACACTTTTTAGTAATGTTTTTGTAATTAATAATCCAAATATAATAATATTATAGAAACGATAATATGCAAATAAATATTGACAGGTTTTTTTGATCATAATATAAATACATAGTTTAAAGTTTTTTTATAATAATAATTATATATGAATGAACACTTTTTAGTAATGTTTATGTAATTAATAATACAAATATAATAATATTATAGAAACGATAATATGCAAATAAATATTGACAGGTTTTTTTGATCATAATATAAATACATAGTTTAAAGTTTTTTTATAATTATAATTTTATATGAATGAACACTTTTTAATAATGTTTTTGTTATGAATAATACATATATAATAATATTATAGAAAGGATAATATACAAATAAATATATATAAATGTTTTTGATCATAATAAAAATACATATTTTATAATATTTTTATAATAATAATTATATATGAATGAACACTTTTTAATAATGTTTTTGTTATTAATAATACATATATAATAATATTATAGGAAGGATAATATGCAAATAAATATTCACAGGTTTTTTTATCATAATATAAATACATATTTTAAAGTTTTTTATAATAATAATAATGTATGAATGAACACTTTTTAGTAATGTTTTTGTAATTAATAATACAAATATAATAATATTATAGAAACGATAATATGCAAATAAATATTGACAGGTTTTTTTGATCATAATATAAATACATAGTTTAAAGTTTTTTTATAATAATAATTATATATGAATGAACACTTTTTAGTAATGTTTTTGTAATTAATAATACAAATATAATAATATTATAGAAACGATAATATGCAAATAAATATTGACAGGTTTTTTTGATCATAATATAAATACATAGTTTAAAGTTTTTTTATAATTATAATTATATATGAATGAACACTTTTTAATAATGTTTTTGTTATGAATAATACATATATAATAATATTATAGGAAGGATAATATACAAATAAATATATATAAATGTTTTTGATCATAATATAAATACATATTTTATAATATTTTTATAATTATAATTATATATAAATGAACACTTTTTAATAATGTTTTTGTTATTAATAATACATATATAATAATATTATAGGAAGGATAATATACAAATAAATATACACAGGTTTTTTTATCATAATATAAATACATATTTTAAAGTTTTTTATAATAATAATTATATATGAATGAACACTTTTTAGTATTGTTTTTGTAATTAATAATACAAATATAATAATATTATAGAAACGATAATATGAAAATAAATATTGACAGGTTTTTTTGATCATAATATAAATACATAGTTTAAAGTTTTTTTATAATTATAATTATATATGAATGAACACTTTTTAATAATGTTTTTGTTATGAATAATACATATATAATAATATTACAGGAAAGATAATATACAAATAAATATATAAAAATGTTTTTGATCATAATATAAAAACATATTTTATAATATTTTTATAATTATAATTATATATGAATGAACACTTTTTAATAATGTTTTTAATAATAATAATACATATATATTAATATTATAGTAAGGATAATATGCAATTAAATATTGACAGTTTTTTTTTATCATAATATAAATACATATTTTATAATTTTTATATAAAAATAATTATATATGAATGAACACTTTTTAATGATGTTTTTGTTATTAATAATACATATATAATAATATTATAGGAAGGATAATATACAAATAAATATATATATAAATGTTTTTGATCATAATATAAATACATATTTTATAATATTTTTATAATAATAATTATATATGAATAAACACTTTTGAATAATGTTTTTGTTATTAATAATACATATATAATAATATTATAGGAAGGATAATATACAAATAAATATATATAAATGTTTTTGATCATAATATAAATACATATTTTATAATATTTTTATAATAATAATTATATATGAATGAACACTTTTTAATAATGTTTTTGTTATTAATAATACATATATAATAATATTATAGGAAGGCTAATATGCAAATAAATATTCACAGGTTTTTTTGATCATAATATAAATACATAGTTTAAAGTTTTTTTATAATAATAATTATATATGAATGAACACTTTTTAGTGATGTTTTTGTAATTAATAATACAAATATAATAATATTATAGAAACGATAATATGAAAATAAATATTGACAGGTTTTTTTGATCATAATATAAATACATAGTTTAAAGTTTTTTTATAATTATAATTATATATGAATGAACACTTTTTAATAATGTTTTTGTTATGAATAATACATATATAATAATATTATAGGAAGGATAATATACAAATAAATATATATAAATGTTTTTGATCATAATATAAAAACATATTTTATAATATTTTTATAATTATAATTATATATGAATGAACACTTTTTAATAATGTTTTTAATAATAATAATACATATATATTAATATTATAGTAAGGATAATATGCAATTAAATATTGACAGGTTTTTTTTATCATAATATAAATACATATTTTAAAATTTTTATATAAAAATAATTATATATGAATGAACACTTTTTAATGATGTTTTTGTAATTAATAATACATATATAATAATATTATAGGAAGGATAATATGCAAATAAATATTCACAGGTTTTTTTTATCATAATATAAATACATATTTTAAATTTTTTTTTAATAATAATTATATATGAATGAACACTTTTTAGTAATGTTTTTGTAATTAATAATACAAATATAATAATATTATAGAAACGATAATATGAAAATAAATATTGACAGGTTTTTTTGATCATAATATAAATACATAGTTTAAAGTTTTTTTATAATTATATTTATATATGAATGAACACTTTTTAATAATGTTTTTGTTATGAATAATACATATATAATAATATTATAGGAAGGATAATATACAAATAAATATATATAAATGTTTTTGATCATAATATAAATACATATTTTATAATAATTTTATAATAATAATAATATATGAATGAACACTTTTTAATAATGTTTTTGTTATTAATAATACATATATAATAATATTATAGGAAGGATAATATACAAATAAATATATAAAAATGTTTTTGATCATAATATAAATACATATTTTATAATATTTTTATAATAATAATTATATATGAATGAACACTTTTTAATAATGTTTTTGTTATTAATAATACATATATAATAATATTATAGGAAGGATAATATGCAAATAAATATTCACAGGTTTTTTTATCATAATATAAATACATATTTTAAAGTTTTTTATAATAATAATAATGTATGAATGAACACTTTTTAGTAATGTTTTTGTAATTAATAATACAAATATAATAATATTATAGAAACGATAATATGCAAATAAATATTGACAGGTTTTTTTGATCATAATATAAATACATAGTTTAAAGTTTTTTTATAATAATAATTATATATGAATGAACACTTTTTAGTAATGTTTTTGTAATTAATAATACAAATATAATAATATTATAGAAACGATAATATGCAAATAAATATTGACAGGTTTTTTTGATCATAATATAAATACATAGTTTAAAGTTTTTTTATAATTATAATTATATATGAATGAACACTTTTTAATAATGTTTTTGTTATGAATAATACATATATAATAATATTATAGGAAGGATAATATACAAATAAATATATATAAATGTTTTTGATCATAATATAAATACATATTTTATAATATTTTTATAATAATAATTATATATGAATGAACACTTTTTAATAATGTTTTTGTTATTAATAATACATATATAATAATATTATAGGAAGGATAATATACAAATAAATATACACAGGTTTTTTTATCATAATATAAATACATATTTTAAAGTTTTTTATAATAATAATTATATATGAATGAACACTTTTTAGTAATGTTTTTGTAATTAATAATACAAATATAATAATATTATAGAAACGATAATATGAAAATAAATATTGACAGGTTTTTTTGATCATAATATAAATACATAGTTTAAAGTTTTTTTATAATTATAATTATATATGAATGAACACTTTTTAATAATGTTTTTGTTATGAATAATACATATATAATAATATTACAGGAAAGATAATATACAAATAAATATATAAAAATGTTTTTGATCATAATATAAATACATATTTTATAATATTTTTATAATTATAATTATATATGAATGAACACTTTTTAATAATGTTTTTAATAATAATAATACATATATATTAATATTATAGTAAGGATAATATGCAATTAAATATTGACAGGTTTTTTTTATCATAATATAAATACATATTTTATAATTTTTATATAAAAATAATTATATATGAATGAACACTTTTTAATGATGTTTTTGTTATTAATAATACATATATAATAATATTATAGGAAGGATAATATACAAATAAATATATATATAAATGTTTTTGATCATAATATAAATACATATTTTATAATATTTTTATAATTATAATTATATATGAATAAACACTTTTGAATAATGTTTTTGTTATTAATAATACATATATAATAATATTATAGGAAGGATAATATACAAATAAATATATATAAATGTTTTTGATCATAATATAAATACATATTTTATAATATTTTTATAATAATAATTATATATGAATGAACACTTTTTAATAATGTTTTTGTTATTAATAATACATATATAATAATATTATAGGAAGGATAATATGCAAATAAATATTCACAGGTTTTTTTGATCATAATATAAATACATAGTTTAAAGTTTTTTTATAATAATAATTATATATGAATGAACACTTTTTAGTAATTTTTTTGTAATTAATAATACAAATATAATAATATTATAGAAACGATAATATGCAAATAAATATTGACAGGTTTTTTTGATCATAATATAAATACATAGTTTAAAGTTTTTTTATAATTATAATTATATATGAATGAACACTTTTTAATAATGTTTTTGTTATGAATAATACATATATAATAATATTATAGGAAGGATAATATACAAATAAATATATATAAATGTTTTTGATCATAATATAAATACATATTTTATAATATTTTTATAATAATAATAATATATGAATGAACACTTTTTAATAATGTTTTTGTTATGAATAATACATATATAATAATATTATAGGAAGGATAATATACAAATAAATATATATAAATGTTTTTGATCATAATATAAATACATATTTTATAATATTTTTATAATAATAATTATATATGAATGAACACTTTTTAATAATGTTTTTGTTATTAATAATACATATATAATAATATTAAAGGAAGGATAATATACAAATAAATATATATAAATGTTTTTGATCATAATATAAATACATATTTTATAATAATTTTATAATTATTATTATATATGAATGAACACTTTTTAATAATGTTTTTAATAATAATAATACATATATATTAATATTATAGTAAGGATAATATGCAATTAAATATTGACAGGTTTTTTTTATCATAATATAAATACATATTTTAAAATTTTTATATAAAAATAATTATATATGAATGAACACTTTTTAATGATGTTTTTGTAATTAATAATACATATATAATAATATTATAGGAAGGATAATATACAAATAAATATATATAAATGTTTTTGATCATAATATAAATACATATTTTATAATATTTTTATAATAATAATTATATATGAATGAACACTTTTGAATAATGTTTTTGTTATTAATAATATATATATAATAATATTATAGGAAGGATAATATACAAATAAATATATATAAATGTTTTTGATCATAATATAAATACATATTTTATAATATTTTTATAATAATAATTATATATGAATGAACACTTTTTAATAATGTTTTTGTTATTAATAATACATATATAATAATATTATAGGAAGAATAATATGCAAATAAATATTCACAGGTTTTTTTATCATAATATAAATACATATTTTAAAGTTTTTTATAATAATAATAATATATGAATGAACACTTTTTAGTAATGTTTTTGTAATTAATAATCCAAATATAATAATATTATAGAAACGATAATATGGAAATAAATATTGAAAGGTTTTTTTGATCATAATATAAATACATAGTTTAAAGTTTTTTTATAATAATAATTATATATGAATGAACACTTTTTAGTAATGTTTTTGTAATTAATAATACAAATATAATAATATTATAGAAACGATAATATGCAAATAAATATTGACAGGTTTTTTTGATCATAATATAAATACATAGTTTAAAGTTTTTTTATAATTATAATTATATATGAATGAACACTTTTTAATAATGTTTTTGTTATGAATAATACATATATAATAATATTATAGGAAGGATAATATACAAATAAATATATATAAATGTTTTTGATCATAATATAAATACATATTTTATAATATTTTTATAATAATAATTATATATGAATGAACACTTTTGAATAATGTTTTTGTTATTAATAATATATATATAATAATATTATAGGAAGGATAATATACAAATAAATATATATATATGTTTTTGATCATAATATAAATACATATTTTATAATATTTTTATAATAATAATTATATATGAATGAACACTTTTTAATAATGTTTTTGTTATCAATAATACATATATAATAATATTATAGGAAGGATAATATACAAATAAATATATAAAAATGTTTTTGATCATAATATAAATACATATTTTATAATATTTTTATAATTATAATTATATATGAATGAACACTTTTTAATAATGTTTTTAATAATAATAATACATATATATTAATATTATAGTAAGGATAATAAGCAATTAAATATTGACAGGTTTTTTTTATAATAATATAAATACATATTTTATAATTTTTATATAAAAATAATTATATATGAATGAACACTTTTTAATGATGTTTTTGTTATTAATAATACATATATAATAATATTATAGGAAGGATAATATACAAATAAATATATATAAATGTTTTTGATCATAATATAAATACATATTTTATAATATTTTTATAATAATAATTATATATGAATGAACACTTTTGAATAATGTTTTTGTTATTAATAATATATATATATAATATTATAGGAAGGATAATATACAAATAAATATATATAAATGTTTTTGATCATAATATAAATACATATTTTATAATATTTTTATAATAATAATTATATATGAATGAACACTTTTTAATAATGTTTTTGTTATGAATAATACATATATAATAATATTATAGTAAGGATAATATGCAATTAAATATTGACAGGGTTTTTTTATCATAATATAAATACATATTTTAAAATTTTTATATAAAAATAATTATATATGAATGAACACTTTTTAATGATGTTTTTGTTATTAATAATACATATATAATAATATTATAGGAAGGATAATATACAAATAAATATATATAAATGTTTTTGATCATAATATAAATACATATTTTATAATATTTTTATAATAATAATTTTATATGAATGAACACTTTTGAATAATGTTTTTGTTATTAATAATACATATATAATAATATTATAGGAAGGATAATATACAAATAAATATATATAAATGTTTTTGATCATAATTTAAATACATATTTTATAATATTTTTATAATAATAATTATATATGAATGAACACTTTTTAATGATGTTTTTGTAATTAATAATACATATATAATAATATTATAGGAAGGATAATATGCAAATAAATATTCACAGTTTTTTTTATCATAATATAAATACATATTTTAAAGTTTTTTATAATAATAATTATATATGAATGAACACTTTTTAGTAATGTTTTTGTAATTAATAATACAAATATAATAATATTATAGAAACGATAATTTGCAAATAGAATGTGACAGGTTTTTTTGAACATAATATAAATACATAGTTTAAAGTTTTTTTATAATAATAATTATATATGAATGAACACTTTTTAGTAATGTTTTTGTAATTAATAATACAAATATAATAATATTATAGAAACGATAATATGCAAATACATATTGACAGGTTTTTTGATCATAATATAAATACATAGTTTAAAGTTTTTTTATAATTATAATTATATATGAATGAACACTTTTTAATAATGTTTTTGTTATGAATAATACATATATAATAATATTATAGAAAGGATAATATACAAATAAATATATATAAATGTTTTTGATCATAATATAAATACATATTTTATAATATTTTTATAATAATAATAATATATGAATGAACACTTTTTAATAATGTTTTTGTTATTAATAATACATATATAATAATATTATAGGAAGGATAATAAACAAATAAATATATATAAATGTTTTTGATCATAATATAAATACATATTTTATAATATTTTTATAATAATAATTATATATGAATAAACACTTTTTAATAATGTTTTTGTTATTAATAATACATATATAATAATATTATAGGAAGGATAATATACAAATAAATATATATAAATGTTTTTGATCATAATATAAATACATATTTTATAATATTTTTATAATTATAATTATATATGAATGAACACTTTTTAATAATGTTTTTTTTATTAATAATACATATATAATAATATTATAGGAAGGATAATATACAAATAAATATATATAAATGTTTTTGATCATAATATAAATACATATTTTATAATATTTTTATAATAATAATAATATATGAATGAACACTTTTTAATAATGTTTTTGTTATTAATAATACATATATAATAATATTATAGGAAGGATAATATACAAATAAATATATATAAATGTTTTTGATCATAATATAAATACATATTTTATAATATTTTTTATAATTATAATTATATATGAATGAACACTTTTTAATAATGTTTTTAATAATAATAATACATATATATTAATATTATAGGAAGGATAATATGCAATTAAATATTGTCAGGTTTTTTTTTATCATAATATAAATACATATTTTAAATCTTTTTATAATAATAATTATATATGAATGAACACTTTTTAGTAATGTTTTTGTAATTAATAATACAAATATAATAATATTAAAGAAACAATAATATGCAAATAAATATTGACAGGTTTTTTTTATCATAATATAAATACATAGTTTAAAGTTTTTTTATAATTATAATTATATATGAATGAACACTTTTTAATAATGTTTTTGTTATGAATAATACATATATAATAATATTATAGGAAGGATAATATACAAATAAATATATAAAAATGTTTTTGATCATAATATAAATACATATTTTATAATATTTTTATAATTATAATTATATATGAATGAACACTTTTTAATAATGTTTTTAATAATAATAATACATATATATTAATATTATAGTAAGGATAATATGCAATTAAATATTGACAGGTTTTTTTTATCATAATATAAATACATATTTTATAATTTTTATATAAAAATAATTATATATGAATGAACACTTTTTAATGATGTTTTTGTTATGAATAATACATATATAATAATATTATAGGAAGGATAATATACAAATAAATATATATAAATGTTTTTGATCATAATATAAATACATATTTTATAATATTTTTATAATAATAATTATATATGAATGAACACTTTTGAATAATGTTTTTGTTATTAATAATACATATATAATAATATTTTAGGCAGAATAATATACAAATAAATATATA
This sequence comes from Macrosteles quadrilineatus, assembly GCF_028750875.1. NCBI lineage: Eukaryota > Metazoa > Arthropoda > Insecta > Hemiptera > Cicadellidae > Macrosteles > Macrosteles quadrilineatus. The sequence continues at coordinate 183,929 of NW_026542711.1, forward strand.
TAAATGTTTTTGATCATAATATAAATACATATTTTATAATATTTTTATAATAATAATTATATATGAATGAACACTTTTTAATAATGTTTTTTTTATTAATAATACATATATAATAATATTATAGGAAGGATAATATGCAAATAAATATTCACAGGTTTTTTTATCATAATATAAATACATATTTTAAAGTTTTTTATAATAATAATAATATATGAATGAACACTTTTTAGTAATGTTTTTGTAATTAATAATACAAATATAATAATATTATAGAAACGATAATATGCAAATAAATATTGACAGGTTTTTTTGATCATAATATAAATACATAGTTTAAAGTTTTTTTATAATAATAATTATATATGAATGAACACTTTTTAGTAATGTTTTTGTAATTAATAATACAAATATAATAATATTATAGAAACGATAATTTGCAAATAGAATGTGACAGGTTTTTTTGAACATAATATAAATACATAGTTTAAAGTTTTTTTATAATAATAATTATATATGAATGAACACTTTTTAGTAATGTTTTTGTAATTAATAATACAAATATAATAATATTATAGAAACGATAATATGCAAATACATATTGACAGGTTTTTTGATCATAATATAAATACATAGTTTAAAGTTTTTTTATAATTATAATTATATATGAATGAACACTTTTTAATAATGTTTTTGTTATGAATAATACATATATAATAATATTATAGAAAGGATAATATACAAATAAATATATATAAATGTTTTTGATCATAATATAAATACATATTTTATAATATTTTTATAATAATAATAATATATGAATGAACACTTTTTAATAATGTTTTTGTTATTAATAATACATATATAATAATATTATAGGAAGGATAATAAACAAATAAATATATATAAATGTTTTTGATCATAATATAAATACATATTTTATAATATTTTTATAATAATAATTATATATGAATAAACACTTTTTAATAATGTTTTTGTTATTAATAATACATATATAATAATATTATAGGAAGGATAATATACAAATAAATATATATAAATGTTTTTGATCATAATATAAATACATATTTTATAATATTTTTATAATTATAATTATATATGAATGAACACTTTTTAATAATGTTTTTGTTATTAATAATACATATATAATAATATTATAGGAAGGATAATATACAAATAAATATATATAAATGTTTTTGATCATAATATAAATACATATTTTATAATATTTTTATAATAATAATAATATATGAATGAACACTTTTTAATAATGTTTTTGTTATTAATAATACATATATAATAATATTATAGGAAGGATAATATACAAATAAATATATATAAATGTTTTTGATCATAATATAAATACATATTTTATAATATTTTTTATAATTATAATTATATATGAATGAACACTTTTTAATAATGTTTTTAATAATAATAATACATATATATTAATATTATAGGAAGGATAATATGCAATTAAATATTGTCAGGTTTTTTTTTATCATAATATAAATACATATTTTAAATCTTTTTATAATAATAATTATATATGAATGAACACTTTTTAGTAATGTTTTTGTAATTAATAATACAAATATAATAATATTAAAGAAACAATAATATGCAAATAAATATTGACAGGTTTTTTTTATCATAATATAAATACATAGTTTAAAGTTTTTTTATAATTATAATTATATATGAATGAACACTTTTTAATAATGTTTTTGTTATGAATAATACATATATAATAATATTATAGGAAGGATAATATACAAATAAATATATAAAAATGTTTTTGATCATAATATAAATACATATTTTATAATATTTTTATAATTATAATTATATATGAATGAACACTTTTTAATAATGTTTTTAATAATAATAATACATATATATTAATATTATAGTAAGGATAATATGCAATTAAATATTGACAGGTTTTTTTTATCATAATATAAATACATATTTTATAATTTTTATATAAAAATAATTATATATGAATGAACACTTTTTAATGATGTTTTTGTTATGAATAATACATATATAATAATATTATAGGAAGGATAATATACAAATAAATATATATAAATGTTTTTGATCATAATATAAATACATATTTTATAATATTTTTATAATAATAATTATATATGAATGAACACTTTTGAATAATGTTTTTGTTATTAATAATACATATATAATAATATTTTAGGCAGAATAATATACAAATAAATATATATAAATGTTTTTGATCATAATATAAATACATATTTTATAATATTTTTATAATAATAATTATATATGAATGAACACTTTTTAATAATGTTTTTTTTATTAATAATACATATATAATAATATTATAGGAAGGATAATATGCAAATAAATATTCACAGGTTTTTTTATCATAATATAAATACATATTTTAAAGTTTTTTATAATAATAATAATATATGAATGAACACTTTTTAGTAATGTTTTTGTAATTAATAATACAAATATAATAATATTATAGAAACGATAATATGCAAATAAATATTGACAGGTTTTTTTGATCATAATATAAATACATAGTTTAAAGTTTTTTTATAATAATAATTATATATGAATGAACACTTTTTAGTAATGTTTTTGTAATTAATAATACAAATATAATAATATTATAGAAACGATAATATGCAAATAAATATTGACAGGTTTTTTTGATCATAATATAAATACATAGTTTAAAGTTTTTTTATAATTATAATTATATATGAATGAACACTTTTTAATAATGTTTTTGTTATGAATAATACATATATAATAATATTATAGGAAGGATAATATACAAATAAATATATATAAATGTTTTTGATCATAATATAAATACATATTTTATAATATTTTTATAATTATAATTATATATGAATGAACACTTTTTAATAATGTTTTTAATAATAATAATACATATATATTAATATTATAGTAAGGATAATATGCAATTAAATATTGACAGTTTTTTTTATCATAATATAAATACATATTTTAAAATTTTTATATAAAAATAATTATATATGAATGAACACTTTTTAATGATGTTTTTGTTATTAATAATACATATATAATAATATTATAGGAAGGATAATATACAAATAAATATATATAAATGTTTTTGATCATAATATAAATACATATTTTATAATATTTTTATAATAATAATTATATATGAATGAACACTTTTGAATAATGTTTTTGTTATTAATAATACATATATAATAATATTATAGGAAGGATAATATACAAATAAATATATATAAATGTTTTTGATCATAATATAAATACATATTTTATAATATTTTTATAATTATTATTATAAATGAATGAACACTTTTTAATAATGTTTTTAATAATAATAATACATATATATTAATATTATAGTAAGGATAATATGCAATTAAATATTGACAGGTTTTTTTTATCATAATATAAATACATATTTTAAAATTTTTATATAAAAATAATTATATATGAATGAACACTTTTTAATGATGTTTTTGTTATTAATAATACATATATAATAATATTATAGGAAGGATAATATACAAATAAATATATATAAATGTTTTTGATCATAATATAAATACATATTTTATAATATTTTTATAATAATAATTATATATGAATGAACACTTTTGAATAATGTTTTTGTTATTAATAATACATATATAATAATATTATAGGAAGGATAATATACAAATAAATATATATAAATGTTTTTGATCATAATATAAATACATATTTTATAATATTTTTATAATTATAATTATATATGAATGAACACTTTTTAATAATGTTTTTAATAATAATAATACATATATATTAATATTATAGTAAGGATAATATGCAATTAAATATTGACAGTTTTTTTTTATCATAATATAAATACATATTTTAAAATTTTTATATAAAAATAATTATATATGAATGAACACTTTTTAATGATGTTTTTGTTATTAATAATACATATATAATAATATTATAGGAAGGATAATATACAAATAAATATATATAAATGTTTTTGATCATAATATAAATACATATTTTATAATATTTTTATAATTATTATTATAAATGAATGAACACTTTTTAATAATGTTTTTAATAATAATAATACATATATATTAATATTATAGGAAGGATAATATACAAATAAATATATATAAATGTTTTGGATCATAATATAAATACATATTTTATAATATTTTTATAATAATAATTATATATGAATGAACACTTTTTAATAATGTTTTTGTTATTAATAATACATATATAATAATATTATAGGAAGAATAATATGCAAATAAATATTCACAGGTTTTTTTATCATAATATAAATACATATTTTAAAGTTTTTTATAATAATAATAATATATGAATGAACACTTTTTAGTAATGTTTTTGTAATTAATAATCCAAATATAATAATATTATAGAAACGATAATATGGAAATAAATATTGAAAGGTTTTTTTGATCATAATATAAATACATAGTTTAAAGTTTTTTTATAATAATAATTATATATGAATGAACACTTTTTAGTAATGTTTTTGTAATTAATAATACAAATATAATAATATTATAGAAACGATAATATGCAAATAAATATTGACAGGTTTTTTTGATCATAATATAAATACATAGTTTAAAGTTTTTTTATAATTATAATTATATATGAATGAACACTTTTTAATAATGTTTTTGTTATGAATAATACATATATAATAATATTATAGGAAGGATAATATACAAATAAATATATATAAATGTTTTTGATCATAATATAAATACATATTTTATAATATTTTTATAATAATAATTATATATGAATGAACACTTTTGAATAATGTTTTTGTTATTAATAATATATATATAATAATATTATAGGAAGGATAATATACAAATAAATATATATATATGTTTTTGATCATAATATAAATACATATTTTATAATATTTTTATAATAATAATTATATATAAATGAACACTTTTTAATAATGTTTTTGTTATCAATAATACATATATAATAATATTATAGGAAGGATAATATACAAATAAATATATAAAAATGTTTTTGATCATAATATAAATACATATTTTATAATATTTTTATAATTATAATTATATATGAATGAACACTTTTTAATAATGTTTTTAATAATAATAATACATATATATTAATATTATAGTAAGAATAATAAGCAATTAAATATTGACAGGTTTTTTTTATAATAATATAAATACATATTTTATAATTTTTATATAAAAATAATTATATATGAATGAACACTTTTTAATGATGTTTTTGTTATTAATAATACATATATAATAATATTATAGGAAGGATAATATACAAATAAATATATATAAATGTTTTTGATCATAATATAAATACATATTTTATAATATTTTTATAATAATAATTATATATGAATGAACACTTTTGAATAATGTTTTTGTTATTAATAATATATATATAATAATATTATAGGAAGGATAATATACAAATAAATATATATAAATGTTTTTGATCATAATATAAATACATATTTTATAATATTTTTATAATAATAATTATATATGAATGAACACTTTTTAATAATGTTTTTGTTATTAATAATACATATATAATAATATATTAGGAAGAATAATATGCAAATAAATATTCACAGGTTTTTTTATCATAATATAAATACATATTTTAAAGTTTTTTATAATAATAATAATATATGAATGAACACTTTTTAGTAATGTTTTTGTAATTAATAATCCAAATATAATAATATTATAGAAACGATAATATGGAAATAAATATTGACAGGTTTTTTTGATCATAATATAAATACATAGTTTAAAGTTTTTTTATAATAATAATTATATATGAATGAACACTTTTTAATGATGTTTTTGTAATTAATAATACATATATAATAATATTATAGGAAGGATAATATGCAAATAAATATTCACAGTTTTTTTGATCATAATATAAATACATAGTTTAAAGTTTTTTTATAATTATAATTATATATGAATGAACACTTTTTAATAATGTTTTTGTTATGAATAATACATATATAATAATATTATAGGAAGGATAATATACAAATAAATATATATAAATGTTTTTGATCATAATATAAATACATATTTTATAATATTTTTATAATAATAATTATATATGAATGAACACTTTTTAATAATGTTTTTGTTATGAATAATACATATATAATAATATTATAGGAAGGATAATATACAAATAAATATATATAAATGTTTTTGATCATAATATAAATACATATTTTATAATATTTTTATAATAATAATTATATATGAATGAACACTTTTTAATAATGTTTTTGTTATTAATAATACATATATAATAATATTATAGGAAGGATAATATACAAATAAATATATATAAATGTTTTTGATCATAATATAAATACATATTTTATAATATTTTTATAATTATAATTATATATGAATGAACACTTTTTAATAATGTTTTTAATAATAATAATACATATATATTAATATTATAGTAAGGATAATATGCAATTAAATATTGACAGGTTTTTTTTATCATAATATAAATACATATTTTAAAATTTTTATATAAAAATAATTATATATGAATGAACACTTTTTAATGATGTTTTTGTTATTAATAATACATATATAATAATATTATAGGAAGGATAATATACAAATAAATATATATAAATGTTTTTGATCATAATATAAATACATATTTTATAATATTTTTATAATAATAATTTTATATGAATGAACACTTTTGAATAATGTTTTTGTTATTAATAATACATATATAATAATATTATAGGAAGGATAATATACAAATAAATATATATAAATGTTTTTGATCATAATTTAAATACATATTTTATAATATTTTTATAATAATAATTATATATGAATGAACACTTTTTAATGATGTTTTTGTAATTAATAATACATATATAATAATATTATAGGAAGGATAATATGCAAATAAATATTCACAGTTTTTTTTATCATAATATAAATACATATTTTAAAGTTTTTTATAATAATAATTATATATGAATGAACACTTTTTAGTAATGTTTTTGTAATTAATAATACAAATATAATAATATTATAGAAACGATAATATGCAAATAGATATTGACAGGTTTTTTTGAACATAATATAAATACATAGTTTAAAGTTTTTTTATAATAATAATTATATATGAATGAACACTTTTTAGTAATGTTTTTGTAATTAATAATACAAATATAATAATATTATAGAAACGATAATATGCAAATACATATTGACAGGTTTTTTGATCATAATATAAATACATAGTTTAAAGTTTTTTTATAATTATAATTATATATGAATGAACACTTTTTAATAATGTTTTTGTTATGAATAATACATATATAATAATATTATAGAAAGGATAATATACAAATAAATATATATAAATGTTTTTGATCATAATATAAATACATATTTTATAATATTTTTATAATAATAATAATATATGAATGAACACTTTTTAATAATGTTTTTGTTATTAATAATACATATATAATAATATTATAGGAAGGATAATATACAAATAAATATATATAAATGTTTTTGATCATAATATAAATACATATTTTATAATATTTTTATAATAATAATTATATATGAATGAACACTTTTTAATAATGTTTTTGTTATTAATAATACATATATAATAATATTATAGGAAGGATAATATACAAATAAATATATATAAATGTTTTTGATCATAATATAAATACATATTTTATAATATTTTTATAATAATAATTATATATGAATGAACACTTTTTAATAATGTTTTTGTTATTAATAATACATATATAATAATATTATAGGAAGGATAATATGCAAATAAATATTCACAGGTTTTTTTTATCATAATATAAATACATATTTTAAAGTTTTTTATAATAATAATAATATATGAATGAACACTTTTTAGTAATGTTTTTGTAATTAATAATACAAATATAATAATATTATAGAAACGATAATATGCAAATAAATATTGACAGGTTTTTTTGATCATAATATAAATACATAGTTTAAAGTTTTTTTATAATAATAATTATATATGAATGAACACTTTTTAGTAATGTTTTTGTAATTAATAATACAAATATAATAATATTATAGAAACGATAATATGCAAATAAATATTGACAGGTTTTTTTGATCATAATATAAATACATAGTTTAAAGTTTTTTTTATAATTATAATTATATATGAATGAACACTTTTTAATAATGTTTTTGTTATGAATAATACATATATAATAATATTATAGGAAGGATAATATACAAATAAATATATATAAATGTTTTTGATCATAATATAAATACATATTTTATAATATTTTTATAATTATAATTAAATATGAATGAACACTTTTTAATAATGTTTTTAATAATAATAATACATATATATTAATATTATAGTAAGGATAATATGCAATTAAATATTGACAGTTTTTTTTTATCATAATATAAATACATATTTTAAAATTTTTATATAAAAATAATTATATATGAATGAACACTTTTTAATGATGTTTTTGTTATTAATAATACATATATAATAATATTATAGGAAGGATAATATACAAATAAATATATATAAATGTTTTTGATCATAATATAAATACATATTTTATAATATTTTTATAATAATAATTATATATGAATGAACACTATTGAATAATGTTTTTGTTATTAATAATACATATATAATAATATTATAGGAAGGATAATATACAAATAAATATATATAAATGTTTTTGATCATAATATAAATACATATTTTATAATATTTTTATAATAATAATTATATATGAATGAACACTTTTTAATAATGTTTTTGTTATTAATAATACATATATAATAATATTATAGGAAGGATAATATACAAATAAATATATATAAATGTTTTTGATCATAATATAAATACATATTTTATAATATTTTTATAATAATAATAATATATGAATGAACACTTTTTAATAATGTTTTTGTTATGAATAATACATATATAATAATATTATAGGAAGGATAATATACAAATAAATATATATAAATGTTTTTGATCATAATATAAATACATATTTTATAATATTTTTATAATAATAATTATATATGAATGAACACTTTTTAATAACGTTTTTGTTATTAATAATACATATATAATAATATTATTGGAAGGATAATATACAAATAAATATATATAAATGTTTTTGATCATAATATAAATACATATTTTATAATATTTTTTATAATTATAATTATATATGAATGAACACTTTTTAATAATGTTTTTAATAATAATAATACATATATATTAATATTATAGTAAGGATAATATGCAATTAAATATTGACAGGTTTTTTTTATCATAATATAAATACATATTTTGAAATTTTTATATAAAAATAATTATATATGAATGAACACTTTGTAATGATGTTTTTGTAATTAATAATACATATATAATAATATTATAGGAAGGATAATATGCAAATAAATATTCACAGGTTTTTTTTATCATAATATAAATACATATTTTAAAGTTTTTTATTATAATAATTATATATGAATGAACACTTTTTAGTAATGTTTTTGTAATTAATAATACAAATATAATAATATTATAGAAACGATAATATGCAAATAAATATTGACAGGTTTTTTTTATCATAATATAAATACAAAGTTTAAAGTTTTTTTATAATTATAATTATATATGAATGAACACTTTTTAATAATGTTTTTGTTATGAATAATACATATATAATAATATTATAGGAAGGATAATATACAAATAAATATATATAAATGTTTTTGATTATAATATAAATACATATTTTATAATATTTTTATAATAATAATTATATATGAATGAACAATTTTGAATAATGTTTTTGTTATTAATAATACATATATAATAATATTATAGGAAGGATAATATACAAATAAATATATATAAATGTTTTTGATCATAATATAAATACATATTTTATAATACTTTTATATAAAAAAAATTATATATGAATGAACAATTTTTAATAATGTTTTTAATAATAATAATACATATATATTAATATTATAGGAAGGATAATATGCAATTAAATATTGACAGGTTTTTTTTATCATAATATAAATACATATTTTAAAGTTTTTTATAATAATAATTATATATGAATGAACACTTTTTAATAATTTTTTTGTTATGAATAATACATATATAATAATATTATAGGAAGGATAATATACAAATAAATATATATAAATGTTTTTGATCATAATATAAGTACATATTTTATAATATTTTTATAATTATAATTATATATGAATGAACACTTTTTAATAATGTTTTTAATAATAATAATACATATATATTAATACTATAGTAAAGATAATATGCAATTAAATATTGACAGGTTTTTTTTATCATAATATAAATACATATTTTAAAATTTTTATATAAAAATAATTATATATGAATGAACACTTTTTAATGATGTTTTTGTTATTAATAATACATATATAATAATATTATAGGAAGGATAATATACAAATAAATATATATAAATGTTTTTGATCATAATATAAATACATATTTTATAATATTTTTATAATTATTATTATACATGAATGAACACTTTTTAATAATGTTTTTAATAATAATAATACATATATATTAATATTATAGTAAGGATAATATGCAATTAAATATTGACAGGTTTTTTTTTATCATAATATAAATACATATTTTAAAATTTTTATATAAAAATAATTATATATGAATGAACACTTTTTAATGATGTTTTTGTTATTAATAATACATATATAATAATATTATAGGTAGGATAATATTCAAATAAATATATATAAATGTTTTTGATCATAATATAAATACATATTTTATAATATTTTTATAATAATAATTATATATGAATGAACACTTTTGAATAATGTTTTTGTTATTAATAATACATATATAATAATATTATAGGAAGGATAATATACAAATAAATATATATAAATGTTTTTGATCATAATATAAATACATATTTTATAATATTTTTATAATTATAATTATATATGAATGAACACTTTTTAATAATGTTTTTAATAATAATAATACATATATATTAATATTATAGGAAGGATAATATGCAATTAAATATTGACAGGTTTTTTTTATCATAATATAAATACATATTTTAAAGTTTTTTATAATAATAATTATATATGAATGAACACTTTTTAGTAATGTTTTTGTAATTAATAATACAAATATAATAATATTATAGAAACAATAATATGCAAACAAATATTGACAGGTTTTTTTGATCATAATATAAATACATAGTTTAAAGTTTTTTTATAATTATAATTATATATGAATGAACACTTTTTAATAATGTTTTTGTTATGAATAATACATATATAATAATATTATAGGAAGGATAATATACAAATAAATATATAAAAATGTTTTTGATCATAATATAAATACATATTTTATAATATTTTTATAATTATAATTATATATGAATGAACACTTTTTAATAATGTTTTTAATAATAATAATACATATATATTAATATTATAGTAAGGATAATATTCAATTAAATATTGACAGGTTTTTTTTATCATAATATAAATACATATTTTATAATTTTTATATAAAAATAATTATATATGAATGAACACTTTTTAATGATGTTTTTGTTATTAATAATACATATATAATAATATTATAGGTAGGATAATATTCAAATAAATATATATAAATGTTTTTGATCATAATATAAATACATATTTTATAATATTTTTATAATAATAATTATATATGAATGAACACTTTTGAATAATGTTTTTGTTATTAATAATACATATATAATAATATTATAGGAAGGATAATATACAAATAAATATATATAAATGTTTTTGATCATAATATAAATACATATTTTATAATATTTTTATAATTATAATTATATATGAATGAACACTTTTTAATAATGTTTTTAATAATAATAATACATATATATTAATATTATAGGAAGGATAATATGCAATTAAATATTGACAGGTTTTTTTTATCATAATATAAATACATATTTTAAAGTTTTTTATAATAATAATTATATATGAATGAACACTTTTTAGTAATGTTTTTGTAATTAATAATACAAATATAATAATATTATAGAAACAATAATATGCAAACAAATATTGACAGGTTTTTTTGATCATAATATAAATACATAGTTTAAAGTTTTTTTATAATTATAATTATATATGAATGAACACTTTTTAATAATGTTTTTGTTATGAATAATACATATATAATAATATTATAGGAAGGATAATATACAAATAAATATATAAAAATGTTTTTGATCATAATATAAATACATATTTTATAATATTTTTATAATTATAATTATATATGAATGAACACTTTTTAATAATGTTTTTAATAATAATAATACATATATATTAATATTATAGTAAGGATAATATTCAATTAAATATTGACAGGTTTTTTTTATCATAATATAAATACATATTTTATAATTTTTATATAAAAATAATTATATATGAATGAACACTTTTTAATGATGTTTTTGTTATTAATAATACATATATAATAATATTATAGGAAGGATAATATACAAATAAATATATATAAATGTTTTTGATCATAATATAAATACATATTTTATAATATTTTTATAATAATAATTATATATGAATGAACACTTTTGAATAATGTTTTTGTTATTAATAATACATATATAATAATATTATAGGAAGGATAATATACAAATAAATATATATAAATGTTTTCGATCATAATATAAATACATATTTTATAATATTTTTATAATAATAATTATATATGAATGAACACTTTTTAATAATGTTTTTGTTATTAATAATACATATATAATAATATTATAAGAAGGATAATATGCAAATAAATATTCACAGGTTTTTTTATCATAATATAAATACATATTTTAAAGTTTTTTATAATAATAATAATATATGAATGAACACTTTTTAGTAATGTTTTTGTAATTAATAATACAAATATAATAATATTATAGAAACGATAATATGCAAATAAATATTGACAGGTTTTTTTGATCATAATATAAATACATAGTTTAAAGTTTTTTTATAATAATAATTATATATGAATGAACACTTTTTAGTAATGTTTTTGTAATTAATAATACAAATATAATAATATTATAGAAACGATAATATGCAAATAAATATTGACAGGTTTTTTTGATCATAATATAAATACATATTTTAAAGTTTTTTATAATAATAATTATATATGAATGAACACTTTTTAATAATTTTTTTGTTATGAATAATACATATATAATAATATTATAGGAAGGATAATATACAAATAAATATATATAAATGTTTTTGATCATAATATAAGTACATATTTTATAATATTTTTATAATTATAATTATATATGAATGAACACTTTTTAATAATGTTTTTAATAATAATAATACATATATATTAATACTATAGTAAGGATAATATGCAATTAAATATTGACAGGTTTTTTTTATCATAATATAAATACATATTTTAAAATTTTTATATAAAAATAATTATATATGAATGAACACTTTTTAATGATGTTTTTGTTATTAATAATACATATATAATAATATTATAGGAAGGATAATATACAAATAAATATATATAAATGTTTTTGATCATAATATAAATACATATTTTATAATATTTTTATAATAATAATTATATATGAATGAACACTTTTGAATAATGTTTTTGTTATTAATAATACATATATAATAATATTATAGGAAGAATTATACAAATAAATATATATAAATGTTTTTGATCATAATATAAATACATATTTTATAATATTTTTATAATTATTATTATACATGAATGAACACTTTTTAATAATGTTTTTAATAATAATAATACATATATATTAATATTATAGTAAGGATAATATGCAATTAAATATTGACAGGTTTTTTTTATCATAATATAAATACATATTTTAAAGTTTTTTATAATAATAATTATATATGAATGAACACTTTTTAATAATTTTGTTGTTATGAATAATACATATATAATAATATTATAGGAAGGATAATATACAAATAAATATATATAAATGTTTTTGATCATAATATAAGTACATATTTTATAATATTTTTATAATTATAATTATATATGAATGAACACTTTTTAATAATGTTTTTAATAATAATAATACATATATATTAATACTATAGTAAGGATAATATGCAATTAAATATTGACAGGTTTTTTTTATCATAATATAAATACATATTTTAAAATTTTTATATAAAAATAATTATATATGAATGAACACTTTTTAATGATGTTTTTGTTATTAATAATACATATATAATAATATTATAGGAAGGATAATATACAAATAAATATATATAAATGTTTTTGATCATAATATAAATACATATTTTATAATATTTTTATAATAATAATTATATATGAATGAACACTTTTGAATAATGTTTTTGTTATTAATAATACATATATAATAATATTATAGGAAGAATAATATACAAATAAATATATATAAATGTTTTTGATCATAATATAAATACATATTTTATAATATTTTTATAATTATTATTATACATGAATGAACACTTTTTAATAATGTTTTTAATAATAATAATACATATATATTAATATTATAGTAAGGATAATATGCAATTAAATATTGACAGGTTTTTTTTATCATAATATAAATACATATTTTAAAATTTTTATATAAAAATAATTATATATGAATGAACAATTTTTAATAATGTTTTTAATAATAATAATACATATATATTAATATTATAGGAAGGATAATATGCAATTAAATATTGACAGGTTTTTTTTATCATAATATAAATACATATTTTAAAGTTTTTTATAATAATTATATATGAATGAACACTTTTTAATAATTTTTTTGTTATGAATAATACATATATAATAATATTATAGGAAGGATAATATACAAATAAATATATATAAATGTTTTTGATCATAATATAAGTACATATTTTATAATATTTTTATAATTATAATTATATATGAATGAACACTTTTAAATAATGTTTTTAATAATAATAATACATATATATTAATACTATAGTAAGGATAATATGCAATTAAATATTGACAGGTTTTTTTTATCATAATATAAATACATATTTTAAAATTTTTATATAAAAATAATTATATATGAATGAACACTTTTTAATGATGTTTTTGTTATTAATAATACATATATAATAATATTATAGGAAGGATAATATACAAATAAATATATATAAATGTTTTTGATCATAATATAAATACATATTTTATAATATTTTTATAATAATAATTATATATGAATGAACACTTTTGAATAATGTTTTTGTTATTAATAATACATATATAATAATATTATAGGAAGAATAATATACAAATAAATATATATAAATGTTTTTGATCATAATATAAATACATATTTTATAATATTTTTATAATTATTATTATACATGAATGAACACTTTTTAATAATGTTTTTAATAATAATAATACATATATATTAATATTATAGTAAGGATAATATGCAATTAAATATTGACAGGTTTTTTTTATCATAATATAAATACATATTTTAAAATTTTTATATAAAAATAATTATATATGAATGAACACTTTTTAATGATGTTTTTGTTATTAATAATACATATATAATAATATTATAGGAAGGATAATATTCAAATAAATATATATAAATGTTTTTGATCATAATATAAATACATATTTTATAATATTTTTATAATAATAATTATATATGAATGAACACTTTTGAATAATGTTTTTGTTATTAATAATACATATATAATAATATTATAGGAAGGATAATATACAAATAAATATATATAAATGTTTTTGATCATAATATAAATACATATTTTATAATATTTTTATAATTATAATTATATATGAATGAACACTTTTTAATAATGTTTTTAATAATAATAATACATATATATTAATATTATAGGAAGGATAATATGCAATTAAATATTGACAGGTTTTTTTTATCATAATATAAATACATATTTTAAAGTTTTTTGTAATAATAATTATATATGAATGAACACTTTTTAGTAATGTTTTTGTAATTAATAATACAAATATAATAATATTATAGAAACAATAATATGCAAACAAATATTGACAGGTTTTTTTGATCATAATATAAATACATAGTTTAAAGTTTTTTTATAATTATAATTATATATGAATGAACACTTTTTAATAATGTTTTTGTTATGAATAATACATATATAATAATATTATAGGAAGGATAATATACAAATAAATATATAAAAATGTTTTTGATCATAATATAAATACATATTTTATAATATTTTTATAATTATAATTATATATGAATGAACACTTTTTAATAATGTTTTTAATAATAATAATACATATATATTAATATTATAGTAAGGATAATATGCAATTAAATATTGACAGGTTTTTTTTATCATAATATAAATACATATTTTATAATTTTTATATAAAAATAATTATATATGAATGAACACTTTTTAATGATGTTTTTGTTATTAATAATACATATATAATAATATTATAGGAAGGATAATATACAAATAAATATATATAAATGTTTTTGATCATAATATAAATACATATTTTATAATATTTTTATAATAATAATTATATATGAATGAACACTTTTGAATAATGTTTTTGTTATTAATAATACATATATAATAATATTATAGGAAGGATAATATACAAATAAATATATATAAATGTTTTCGATCATAATATAAATACATATTTTATAATATTTTTATAATAATAATTATATATGAATGAACACTTTTTAATATATAAAAATGTTTTTGATCATAATATAAATACATATTTTATAATATTTTTATAATTATAATTATATATGAATGAACACTTTTTAATAATGTTTTTAATAATAATAATACATATATATTAATATTATAGTAAGGATAATATGCAATTAAATATTGACAGGTTTTTTTTATCATAATATAAATACATATTTTAAAATTTTTATATAAAAATAATTATATATAAATGAACACTTTTTAATGATGTTTTTGTTATTAATAATACATATATAATAATATTATAGGAAGGATAATATACAAATAAATATATATAAATGTTTTTGATCATAATATAAATACATATTTTATAATATTTTTATAATTATTATTATACATGAATGAACACTTTTTAATAATGTTTTTAATAATAATAATACATATATATTAATATTATAGTAAGGATAATATGCAATTAAATATTGACAGGTTTTTTTTATCATAATATAAATACATATTTTAAAATTTTTATATAAAAATAATTATATATGAATGAACACTTTTTAATGATGTTTTTGTTATTAATAATACATATATAATAATATTATAGGAAGGATAATATACAAATAAATATATATAAATGTTTTTGATCATAATATAAATACATATTTTATAATATTTTTATAATAATAATTATATATAAATGAACACTTTTGGATAATGTTTTTGTTATTAATAATACATATATAATAATATTATAGGAAGGATAATATACAAATAAATATATATAAATGTTTTTGATCATAATATAAATACATATTTTATAATATTTTTATAATTATAATTATATATGAATGAACACTTTTTAATAATGTTATTAATAATAATAATACATATATATTAATATTATAGGAAGGATAATATGCAATTAAATATTGACAGGTTTTTTTTATCATAATATAAATACATATTTTAAAGTTTTTTATAATAATAATTATATATGAATGAACACTTTTTAGTAATGTTTTTGTAATTAATAATACAAATATAATAATATTATAGAAACAATAATATGCAAATAAATATTGACAGGTTTTTTGATCATAATATAAATACATAGTTTAAAGTTTTTTTATAATTATAATTATATATGAATGAACACTTTTTAATAATGTTTTTAATAATAATAATACATATATATTAATATTATAGTAAGGATAATATGCAATTAAATATTGACAGGTTTTTTTTATCATAATATAAATACATATTTTATAATTTTTATATAAAAATAATTATATATGAATGAACACTTTTTAATGATGTTTTTGTTATTAATAATACATATATAATAATATTATAGGAAGGATAATATACAAATAAATATATATAAATGTTTTTGATCATAATATAAATACATATTTTATAATATTTTTATAATAATAATTATATATGAATGAACACTTTTGAATAATGTTTTTGTTATTAATAATACATATATAATAATATTATAGGAAGGATAATATACAAATAAATATATATAAATGTTTTTGATCATAATATAAAAACATATTTTATAATATTTTTATAATAATAATTATATATGAATGAACACTTTTTAATAATGTTTTTGTTATTAATAATACATATATAATAATATTATAGAAACGATAATATGCAAATAAATATTGACAGGTTTTTTTGATCATAATATAAATACATAGTTTAAAGTTTTTTTATAATAATAATTATATATGAATGAACACTTTTTAGTAATGTTTTTGTAATTAATAATACAAATATAATAATATTATAGAAACGATAATATGCAAATAAATATTGACAGGTTTTTTTGATCATAATATAAATACATAGTTTAAAGTTTTTTTATAATTATAATTATATATGAATTAACACTTTTTAATAATGTTTTTGTTATGAATAATACATATATAATAATATTATAGGAAGGATAATATACAAATAAATATATATAAATTTTTTTGATCATAATATAAATACATATTTTATAATATTTTTATAATAATAATAATATATGAATGAACACTTTTTAATAATGTTTTTGTTATGAATAATACATATATAATAATATTATAGGAAGGATAATATACAAATAAATATATATAAATGTTTTTGATCATAATATAAATACATATTTTATAATATTTTTATAATAATAATAATATATGAATGAACACTTTTTAATAATGTTTTTGTTATGAATAATACATATATAATAATATTATAGGAAGGATAATATACAAATAAATATATATAAATGTTTTTGATCATAATATAAATACATATTTTATAATATTTTTATAATAATAATTATATATGAATGAACACTTTTTAATAATGTTTTTGTTATTAATAATACATATATAATAATATTATAGGAAGGATAATATACAAATAAATAAATATAAATGTTTTTGATCATAATATAAATACATATTTTATAATATTTTTATAATAATAATTATATATGAATGAACACTTTTGAATAATGTTTTTGTTATTAATAATACATATATAATAATATTATAGGAAGAATAATATACAAATAAATATATATAAATGTTTTTGATCATAATATAAATACATATTTTATAATATTTTTATAATTATTATTATACATGAATGAACACTTTTTAATAATGTTTTTAATAATAATAATACATATATATTAATATTATAGTAAGGATAATATGCAATTAAATATTGACAGGTTTTTTTTATCATAATATAAATACATATTTTAAAATTTTTATATAAAAATAATTATATATGAATGAACAATTTTTAATAATGTTTTTAATAATAATAATACATATATATTAATATTATAGGAAGGATAATATGCAATTAAATATTGACAGGTTTTTTTTATCATAATATAAATACATATTTTAAAGTTTTTTATAATAATAATTATATATGAATGAACACTTTTTAATATTTTTTTTGTTATGAATAATACATATATAATAATATTATAGGAAGGATAATATACAAATAAATATATATAAATAAATAATATTTTTATATTTAATGTTCATGTTTTATATTTAATGTTCATTCATATATAATTATAATTATAAAAATATTATAAAATATGTACTTATATTATGATCAAAAACTTTTATATATATTTATTTGTATATTATCCTTCCTATAATATTATTATATATGTATTATTAATAACAAAAACATTATTCAAAAGTGTTCATTCATATATAATTATAATTATAAAAATATTATAAAATATGTATTTATATTATGATCAAAAACATTTATATATATTTATTTGTATATTATCCTTCCTATAATATTATTATATATGTATTATTAATAACAAAAACGTTATTAAAAAATGTTCATTCATATATAATTATTATTATAAAAATATTATAAAATAAGTATTTATATTATGATCAAAAACATTTATATATATTTATTTGTATATTATCCTTCCTATAATATTATTATATATGTATTATTCATAACAAAAACATTATTAAAAAGTGTTCATTCATATATTATTATTATTATAAAAATATTATAAAATATGTATTTATATTATGATCAAAAACATTTATATATATTTATTTGTATATTATCCTTCCTATAATATTATTATATATGTATTATTAATAACAAAAACATTATTAAAAAGTGTTCATTCATATATAATTATTATTATAAAAATATTATAAAATATGTATTTATATTATGATCAAAAACATTTATATATATTTATTTGTATATTATCCTTCCTATAATATTATTATATATGTATTATTAATAACAAAAACATCATTAAAAAGTGTTCATTCATATATAATTATTTTTATATAAAAATTTTAAAATATGTATTTATATTATGATAAAAAAAAACTGTCAATATTTAATTGCATATTATCCTTACTATAATATTAATATATATGTATTATTATTATTAAAAACATTATTAAAAAGTGTTCATTCATATATAATTATAATTATAAAAATATTATAAAATATGTATTTATATTATGATCAAAAACATTTATATATATTTATTTGTATATTATCCTTCCTATAATATTATTATATATGTATTATTCATAACAAAAACATTATTAAAAAGTGTTCATTCATATATAATTATAATTATAAAAAAAACTTTAAACTATGTATTTATATTATGATCAAAAAAACCTGTCAATATTTATTTGCATATTATCGTTTCTATAATATTATTATATTTGTATTATTAATTACAAAAACATTACTAAAAAGTGTTCATTCATATATAATTATTATTATAAAAAAATTTAAACTATGTATTTATATTATGATCAAAAAAACCTGTCAATATTTATTTGCATATTATCGTTTCTATAATATTATTATATTTGTATTATTAATTACAAAAACATTACTAAAAAGTGTTCATTCATATATTATTATTATTATAAAAAACTTTAAAATATGTATTTATATTATGATAAAAAAAACCTGTGAATATTTATTTGCATATTATCCTTCCTATAATATTATTATATATGTATTATTAATAACAAAAACATTATTAAAAAGTGTTCATTCATATATAATTATTATTATAAAAATATTATAAAATATGTATTTATATTATGATCAAAAACATTTATATATATTTATTTGTATATTATCCTTCCTATAATATTATTATATATGTATTATTAATAACAAAAACATTATTAAAAAGTGTTCATTCATATATAATTATTATTATAAAAATATTATAAAATATGTATTTATATTATGATCAAAAACATTTATATATATTTATTTGTATATTATCCTTCCTATAATATTATTATATATGTATTATTAATAACAAAAACATTATTAAAAAGTGTTCATTCATATATAATTATTATTATAAAAATATTATAAAATATGTATTTATATTATGATCAAAAACATTTATATATATTTATTTGTATATTATCCTTCCTATAATATTATTATATATGTATTATTAATAACAAAAACATTATTAAAAAGTGTTCATTCATATATAATTATTATTATAAAAATATTATAAAATATGTATTTATATTATGATCAAAAACATTTATATATATTTATTTGAATATTATCCTTCCTATAATATTATTATATATGTATTATTAATAACAAAAACATCATTAAAAAGTGTTCATTCATATATAATTATTTTTATATAAAAATTTTAAAATATGTATTTATATTATGATAAAAAAAACTGTCAATATTTAATTGCATATTATCCTTACTATAATATTAATATATATGTATTATTATTATTAAAAACATTATTAAAAAGTGTTCATTCATATATAATTATAATTATAAAAATATTATAAAATATGTATTTATATTATGATCAAAAACATTTATATATATTTATTTGTATATTATCCTTCCTATAATATTATTATATATGTATTATTAATAACAAAAACATTATTCAATAGTGTTCATTCATATATAATTATTATTATAAAAATATTATAAAATATGTATTTATATTATGATCAAAAACATTTATATATATTTATTTGAATATTATCCTTCCTATAATATTATTATATATGTATTATTAATAACAAAAACATCATTAAAAAGTGTTCATTCATATATAATTATTTTTATATAAAAATTTTAAAATATGTATTTATATTATGATAAAAAAAAACTGTCAATATTTAATTGCATATTATCCTTACTATAATATTAATATATATGTATTATTATTATTAAAAACATTATTAAAAAGTGTTCATTCATATATAATTATAATTATAAAAATATTATAAAATATGTATTTATATTATGATCAAAAACATTTATATATATTTATTTGTATATTATCCTTCCTATAATATTATTATATATGTATTATTCATAACAAAAACATTATTAAAAAGTGTTCATTCATATATAATTATAATTATAAAAAAAACTTTAAACTATGTATTTATATTATGATCAAAAAAACCTGTCAATATTTATTTGCATATTATCGTTTCTATAATATTATTATATTTGTATTATTAATTACAAAAACATTACTAAAAAGTGTTCATTCATATATAATTATTATTATAAAAAAACTTTAAACTATGTATTTATATTATGATCAAAAAAACCTGTCAATATTTATTTGCATATTATCGTATCTATAATATTATTATATTTGTATTATTAATTACAAAAACATTACTAAAAAGTGTTCATTCATATATTATTATTATTATAAAAAACTTTAAAATATGTATTTATATTATGATAAAAAAAACCTGTGAATATTTATTTGCATATTATCCTTCCTATAATATTATTATATATGTATTATTAATAACAAAAACATTATTAAAAAGTGTTCATTCATATATAATTATTATTATAAAAATATTATAAAATATGTATTTATATTATGATCAAAAACATTTATATATATTTATTTGTATATTATCCTTCCTATAATATTATTATATATGTATTATTAATAACAAAAACATTATTAAAAAGTGTTCATTCATATATAATTATTATTATAAAAATATTATAAAATATGTATTTATATTATGATCAAAAACATTTATATATATTTATTTGTATATTATCCTTCCTATAATATTATTATATATGTATTATTAATAACAAAAACATTATTAAAAAGTGTTCATTCATATATTATTATTATTATAAAAATATTATAAAATATGTATTTATATTATGATCAAAAACATTTATATATATTTATTTGTATATTATCCTTTCTATAATATTATTATATATGTATTATTCATAACAAAAACATTATTAAAAAGTGTTCATTCATATATAATTATAATTATAAAAAAACTTTAAACTATGTATTTATATTATGATCAAAAAACCTGTCAATATGTATTTGCATATTATCGTTTCTATAATATTATTATATTTGTATTATTAATTACAAAAACATTACTAAAAAGTGTTCATTCATATATAATTATTATTATAAAAAAACTTTAAACTATGTATTTATATTATGTTCAAAAAAACCTGTCAATATCTATTTGCATATTATCGTTTCTATAATATTATTATATTTGTATTATTAATTACAAAAACGTTACTAAAAAGTGTTCATTCATATATAATTATTATTATAAAAAACTTTAAAATATGTATTTATATTATGATAAAAAAAACTGTGAATATTTATTTGCATATTATCCTTCCTATAATATTATTATATATGTATTATTAATTACAAAAACATCATTAAAAAGTGTTCATTCATATATAATTATTATTATAAAAATATTATAAAATATGTATTTAAATTATGATCAAAAACATTTATATATATTTATTTGTATATTATCCTTCCTATAATATTATTATATATGTATTATTAATAACAAAAACATTATTCAAAAGTGTTCATTCATATAAAATTATTATTATAAAAATATTATAAAATATGTATTTATATTATGATCAAAAACATTTATATATATTTATTTGTATATTATCCTTCCTATAATATTATTATATATGTATTATTAATAACAAAAACATTATTCAAAAGTGTTCATTCATATATAATTATTATTATAAAAATATTATAAAATATGTATTTATATTATGATCAAAAACATTTATATATATTTATTTGAATATTATCCTTCCTATAATATTATTATATATGTATTATTAATTACAAAAACATCATTAAAAAGTGTTCATTCATATATAATTATTATTATAAAAATATTATAAAATATGTATTTAAATTATGATCAAAAACATTTATATATATTTATTTGTATATTATCCTTCCTATAATATTATTATATATGTATTATTAATAACAAAAACATTATTCAAAAGTGTTCATTCATATAAAATTATTATTATAAAAATATTATAAAATATGTATTTATATTATGATCAAAAACATTTATATATATTTATTTGTATATTATCCTTCCTATAATATTATTATATATGTATTATTAATAACAAAAACATTATTCAAAAGTGTTCATTCATATATAATTATTATTATAAAAATATTATAAAATATGTATTTATATTATGATCAAAAACATTTATATATATTTATTTGAATATTATCCTTCCTATAATATTATTATATATGTATTATTAATAACAAAAACATCATTAAAAAGTGTTCATTCATATATAATTATTTTTATATAAAAATTTTAAAATATGTATTTATATTATGATAAAAAAAACCTGTCAATATTTAATTGCATATTATCCTTACTATAATATTAATATATATGTATTATTATTATTAAAAACATTATTAAAAAGTGTTCATTCATGTATAATAATAATTATAAAAATATTATAAAATATGTATTTATATTATGATCAAAAACATTTATATATATTTATTTGTATATTATTCTTCCTATAATATTATTATATATGTATTATTAATAACAAAAACATTATTCAAAAGTGTTCATTCATATATAATTATTATTATAAAAATATTATAAAATATGTATTTATATTATGATCAAAAACATTTATATATATTTATTTGTATATTATCCTTCCTATAATATTATTATATATGTATTATTAATAACAAAAACATCATTAAAAAGTGTTCATTCATATATAATTATTTTTATATAAAAATTTTAAAATATGTATTTATATTATGATAAAAAAAAACCTGTCAATATTTAATTGCATATTATCCTTACTATAGTATTAATATATATGTATTATTATTATTAAAAACATTATTAAAAAGTGTTCATTCATATATAATTATAATTATAAAAATATTATAAAATATGTACTTATATTATGATCAAAAACATTTATATATATTTATTTGTATATTATCCTTCCTATAATATTATTATATATGTATTATTCATAACAAAAAAATTATTAAAAAGTGTTCATTCATATATAATTATTATTATAAAAAACTTTAAAATATGTATTTATATTATGATAAAAAAACCTGTCAATATTTAATTGCATATTATCCTTCCTATAATATTAATATATATGTATTATTATTATTAAAAACATTATTAAAAATTGTTCATTCATATATAATTATTTTTATATAAAAATTTTAAAATATGTATTTATATTATGATAAAAAAAACCTGTCAATTTTAATTGCATATTATCCTTACTATAATATTAATATATATGTATTATTATTATTAAAAACATTATTAAAAAGTGTTCATTCATGTATAATAATAATTATAAAAATATTATAAAATATGTATTTATATTATGATCAAAAACATTTATATATATTTATTTGTATATTATTCTTCCTATAATATTATTATATATGTATTATTAATAACAAAAACATTATTCAAAAGTGTTCATTCATATATAATTATTATTATAAAAATATTATAAAATATGTATTTATATTATGATCAAAAACATTTATATATATTTATTTGTATATTATCCTTCCTATAATATTATTATATATGTATTATTAATAACAAAAACATCATTAAAAAGTGTTCATTCATATATAATTATTTTTATATAAAAATTTTAAAATATGTATTTATATTATGATAAAAAAAACCTGTCAATATTTAATTGCATATTATCCTTACTATAGTATTAATATATATGTATTATTATTATTAAAAACATTATTAAAAAGTGTTCATTCATATATAATTATAATTATAAAAATATTATAAAATATGTACTTATATTATGATCAAAAACATTTATATATATTTATTTGTATATTATCCTTCCTATAATATTATTATATATGTATTATTCATAACAACAAAATTATTAAAAAGTGTTCATTCATATATAATTATTATTATAAAAAACTTTAAAATATGTATTTATATTATGATAAAAAAAACCTGTCAATATTTAATTGCATATTATCCTTCCTATAATATTATTATATATGTATTATTAATAACAAAAACATTATTAAAAAGTGTTCATTCATATATAATTATAATTATAAAAATATTATAAAATATGTATTTATATTATGATCAAAAACATTTATATATATTTATTTGTATATTATCCTTCCTATAATATTATTATATATGTATTATTAATAACAAAAACGTTATTAAAAAGTGTTCATTCATATATAATTATTATTATAAAAATATTATAAAATATGTATTTATATTATGATCAAAAACATTTATATATATTTATTTGTATATTATCCTTCCTATAATATTATTATATATGTATTATTCATAACAAAAACATTATTAAAAAGTGTTCATTCATATATTATTATTATTATAAAAATATTATAAAATATGTATTTATATTATGATCAAAAACATTTATATATATTTATTTGTATATTATCCTTCCTATAATATTATTATATATGTATTATTAATAACAAAAACATTATTCAATAGTGTTCATTCATATATAATTATTATTATAAAAATATTATAAAATATGTATTTATATTATGATCAAAAACATTTATATATATTTATTTGTATATTATCCTTTCTATAATATTATTATATATGTATTATTAATAACAAAAACATCATTAAAAAGTGTTCATTCATATATAATTATTTTTATATAAAAATTTTAAAATATGTATTTATATTATGATAAAAAAAAACTGTCAATATT
This sequence comes from Macrosteles quadrilineatus, assembly GCF_028750875.1. Taxonomy (NCBI): domain Eukaryota; kingdom Metazoa; phylum Arthropoda; class Insecta; order Hemiptera; family Cicadellidae; genus Macrosteles; species Macrosteles quadrilineatus. The sequence goes on from NW_026542711.1 coordinate 211,741, forward strand.
TAATTGCATATTATCCTTACTATAATATTAATATATATGTATTATTATTATTAAAAACATTATTAAAAAGTGTTCATTCATATATAATTATAATTATAAAAATATTATAAAATATGTATTTATATTATGATCAAAAACATTTATATATATTTATTTGTATATTATCCTTCCTATAATATTATTATATATGTATTATTCATAACAAAAACATTATTAAATAGTGTTCATTCATATATAATTATAAATATAAAAAAAACTTTAAACTATGTATTTATATTATGATCAAAAAAACCTGTCAATATTTATTTGCATATTATCGTTTCTATAATATTATTATATTTGTATTATTAATTACAAAAACATTACTAAAAAGTGTTCATTCATATATAATTATTATTATAAAAAAACTTTAAACTATGTATTTATATTATGTTCAAAAAAACCTGTCAATATCTATTTGCATATTATCGTTTCTATAATATTATTATATTTGTATTATTAATTACAAAAACATTACTAAAAAGTGTTCATTCATATATAATTATTATTATAAAAAACTTTAAAATATGTATTTATATTATGATAAAAAAACTGTGAATATTTATTTTTCATATTATCCTTCCTATAATATTATTATATATGTATTATTAATTACAAAAACATCATTAAAAAGTGTTCATTCATATATAATTATTATTATAAAAATATTATAAAATATGTATTTAAATTATGATCAAAAACATTTATATATATTTATTTGTATATTATCCTTCCTATAATATTATTATATATGTATTATTAATAACAAAAACATTATTCAAAAGTGTTCATTCATATAAAATTATTATTATAAAAATATTATAAAATATGTATTTATATTATGATCAAAAACATTTATATATATTTATTTGTATATTATCCTTCCTATAATATTATTATATATGTATTATTAATAACAAAAACATTATTCAAAAGTGTTCATTCATATATAATTATTATTATAAAAATATTATAAAATATGTATTTATATTATGATCAAAAACATTTATATATATTTATTTGAATATTATCCTTCCTATAATATTATTATATATGTATTATTAATAACAAAAACATCATTAAAAAGTGTTCATTCATATATAATTATTTTTATATAAAAATTTTAAAATATGTATTTATATTATGATAAAAAAAACCTGTCAATATTTAATTGCATATTATCCTTACTATAATATTAATATATATGTATTATTATTATTAAAAACATTATTAAAAAGTGTTCATTCATGTATAATAATAATTATAAAAATATTATAAAATATGTATTTATATTATGATCAAAAACATTTATATATATTTATTTGTATATTATTCTTCCTATAATATTATTATATATGTATTATTAATAACAAAAACATTATTCAAAAGTGTTCATTCATATATAATTATTATTATAAAAATATTATAAAATATGTATTTATATTATGATCAAAAACATTTATATATATTTATTTGTATATTATCCTTCCTATAATATTATTATATATGTATTATTAATAACAAAAACATCATTAAAAAGTGTTCATTCATATATAATTATTTTTATATAAAAATTTTAAAATATGTATTTATATTATGATAAAAAAAACCTGTCAATATTTAATTGCATATTATCCTTACTATAGTATTAATATATATGTATTATTATTATTAAAAACATTATTAAAAAGTGTTCATTCATATATAATTATAATTATAAAAATATTATAAAATATGTACTTATATTATGATCAAAAACATTTATATATATTTATTTGTATATTATCCTTCCTATAATATTATTATATATGTATTATTCATAACAAAAAAATTATTAAAAAGTGTTCATTCATATATAATTATTATTATAAAAAACTTTAAAATATGTATTTATATTATGATAAAAAAAACCTGTCAATATTTAATTGCATATTATCCTTCCTATAATATTAATATATATGTATTATTATTATTAAAAACATTATTAAAAATTGTTCATTCATATATAATTATTTTTATATAAAAATTTTAAAATATGTATTTATATTATGATAAAAAAAACCTGTCAATATTTAATTGCATATTATCCTTACTATAATATTAATATATATGTATTATTATTATTAAAAACATTATTAAAAAGTGTTCATTCATGTATAATAATAATTATAAAAATATTATAAAATATGTATTTATATTACGATCAAAAACATTTATATATATTTATTTGTATATTATTCTTCCTATAATATTATTATATATGTATTATTAATAACAAAAACATTATTCAAAAGTGTTCATTCATATATAATTATTATTATAAAAATATTATAAAATATGTATTTATATTATGATCAAAAACATTTATATATATTTATTTGTATATTATCCTTCCTATAATATTATTATATATGTATTATTAATAACAAAAACATCATTAAAAAGTGTTCATTCATATATAATTATTTTTATATAAAAATTTTAAAATATGTATTTATATTATGATAAAAAAAACCTGTCAATATTTAATTGCATATTATCCTTACTATAGTATTAATATATATGTATTATTATTATTAAAAACATTATTAAAAAGTGTTCATTCATATATAATTATAATTATAAAAATATTATAAAATATGTACTTATATTATGATCAAAAACATTTATATATATTTATTTGTATATTATCCTTCCTATAATATTATTATATATGTATTATTCATAACAACAAAATTATTAAAAAGTGTTCATTCATATATAATTATTATTATAAAAAACTTTAAAATATGTATTTATATTATGATAAAAAAAACCTGTCAATATTTAATTGCATATTATCCTTCCTATAATATTATTATATATGTATTATTAATAACAAAAACATTATTAAAAAGTGTTCATTCATATATAATTATAATTATAAAAATATTATAAAATATGTATTTATATTATGATCAAAAACATTTATATATATTTATTTGTATATTATCCTTCCTATAATATTATTATATATGTATTATTAATAACAAAAACGTTATTAAAAAGTGTTCATTCATATATAATTATTATTATAAAAATATTATAAAATATGTATTTATATTATGATCAAAAACATTTATATATATTTATTTGTATATTATCCTTCCTATAATATTATTATATATGTATTATTCATAACAAAAACATTATTAAAAAGTGTTCATTCATATATTATTATTATTATAAAAATATTATAAAATATGTATTTATATTATGATCAAAAACATTTATATATATTTATTTGTATATTATCCTTCCTATAATATTATTATATATGTATTATTAATAACAAAAACATTATTAAAAAGTGTTCATTCATATATAATTATTATTATAAAAATATTATAAAATATGTATTTATATTATGATCAAAAACATTTATATATATTTATTTGTATATTATCCTTCCTATAATATTATTATATATGTATTATTAATAACAAAAACATTATTCAATAGTGTTCATTCATATATAATTATTATTATAAAAATATAATAAAATATGTATTTATATTATGATCAAAAACATTTATATATATTTATTTGTATATTATCCTTCCTATAATATTATTATATATGTATTATTAATAACAAAAACATCATTAAAAAGTGTTCATTCATATATAATTATTTTTATATAAAAATTTTAAAATATGTATTTATATTATGATAAAAAAAAACTGTCAATATTTAATTGCATATTATCCTTACTATAATATTAATATATATGTATTATTATTATTAAAAACATTATTAAAAAGTGTTCATTCATATATAATTATAATTATAAAAATATTATAAAATATGTATTTATATTATGATCAAAAACATTTATATATATTTATTTGTATATTATCCTTCCTATAATATTATTATATATGTATTATTCATAACAAAAACATTATTAAAAAGTGTTCATTCATATATAATTATAATTATAAAAAAAACTTTAAACTATGTATTTATATTATGATCAAAAAAACCTGTCAATATTTATTTGCATATTATCGTTTCTATAATATTATTATATTTGTATTATTAATTACAAAAACATTACTAAAAAGTGTTCATTCATATATAATTATTATTATAAAAAAACTTTAAACTATGTATTTATATTATGATCAAAAAATCCTGTCAATATTTATTTGCATATTATCGTTTCTATAATATTATTATATTTGTATTATTAATTACAAAAACATTACTAAAAAGTGTTCATTCATATATTATTATTATTATAAAAAACTTTAAAATATGTATTTATATAATGATAAAAAAAACCTGTGAATATTTATTTGCATATTATCCTTCCTATAATATTATTATATATGTATTATTAATAACAAAAACATTATTAAAAAGTGTTCATTCATATATAATTATTATTATAAAAATATTATAAAATATGTATTTATATTATGATCAAAAACATTTATATATATTTATTTGTATATTATCCTTCCTATAATATTATTATATATGTATTATTAATAACAAAAACATTATTAAAAAGTGTTCATTCATATATAATTATTATTATAAAAATATTATAAAATATGTATTTATATTATGATCAAAAACATTTATATATATTTATTTGTATATTATCCTTCCTATCCTATAATATTATTATATATGTATTATTAATAACAAAAACATTATTAAAAAGTGTTCATTCATATATTATTATTATTATAAAAATATTATAAAATATGTATTTATATTATGATCAAAAACATTTATATATATTTATTTGTATATTATCCTTTCTATAATATTATTATATATGTATTATTCATAACAAAAACATTATTAAAAAGTGTTCATTCATATATAATTATAATTATAAAAAAACTTTAAACTATGTATTTATATTATGATCAAAAAACCTGTCAATATGTATTTGCATATTATCGTTTCTATAATATTATTATATTTGTATTATTAATTACAAAAACATTACTAAAAAGTGTTCATTCATATATAATTATTATTATAAAAAAACTTTAAACTATGTATTTATATTATGTTCAAAAAAACCTGTCAATATCTATTTGCATATTATCGTTTCTATAATATTATTATATTTGTATTATTAATTACAAAAACATTACTAAAAAGTGTTCATTCATATATAATTATTATTATAAAAACTTTAAAATATGTATTTATATTATGATAAAAAAAACTGTGAATATTTATTTGCATATTATCCTTCCTATAATATTATTATATATGTATTATTAATTACAAAAACATCATTAAAAAGTGTTCATTCATATATAATTATTATTATAAAAAACTTTAAAATATGTATTTATATTATGATAAAAAAACCTGTCAATATTTAATTGCATATTATCCTTCCTATAATATTATTATATATGTATTATTAATAACAAAAACATTATTAAAAAGTGTTCATTCATATATAATTATAATTATAAAAATATTATAAAATATGTATTTATATTATGATCAAAAACATTTATATATATTTATTTGTATATTATCCTTCCTATAATATTATTATATATGTATTATTAATAACAAAAACGTTATTAAAAGTGTTCATTCATATATAATTATTATTATAAAAATATTATAAAATATGTATTTATATTATGATCAAAAACATTTATATATATTTATTTGTATATTATCCTTCCTATAATATTATTATATATGTATTATTCATAACAAAAACATTATTAAAAAGTGTTCATTCATATATTATTATTATTATAAAAATATATAAAATATGTATTTATATTATGATCAAAAACATTTATATATATTTATTTGTATATTATCCTTCCTATAATATTATTATATATGTATTATTAATAACAAAAACATTATTAAAAAGTGTTCATTCATATATAATTATTATTATAAAAATATTATAAAATATGTATTTATATTATGATCAAAAACATTTATATATATTTATTTGTATATTATCCTTCCTATAATATTATTATATATGTATTATTAATAACAAAAACATTATTCAATAGTGTTCATTCATATATAATTATTATTATAAAAATATTATAAAATATGTATTTATATTATGATCAAAAACATTTATATATATTTATTTGTATAATATCCTTCCTATAATATTATTATATATGTATTATTAATAACAAAAACATCATTAAAAAGTGTTCATTCATATATAATTATTTTTATATAAAAATTTTAAAATATGTATTTATATTATGATAAAAAAAAACTGTCAATATTAATTGCATATTATCCTTACTATAATATTAATATATATGTATTATTATTATTAAAAACATTATTAAAAAGTGTTCATTCATATATAATTATAATTATAAAAATATTATAAAATATGTATTTATATTATGATCAAAAACCTGTCAATATGTATTTGCATATTATCGTTTCTATAATATTATTATATTTGTATTATTAATTACAAAAACATTACTAAAAAGTGTTCATTCATATATAATTATTATTATAAAAAAACTTTAAACTATGTATTTATATTATGTTCAAAAAAACCTGTCAATATCTATTTGCATATTATCGTTTCTATAATATTATTATATTTGTATTATTAATTACAAAAACATTACTAAAAAGTGTTCATTCATATATAATTATTATTATAAAAAACTTTAAAATATGTATTTATATTATGATAAAAAAAACTGTGAATATTTATTTGCATATTATCCTTCCTATAATATTATTATATATGTATTATTAATTACAAAAACATCATTAAAAAGTGTTCATTCATATATAATTATTATTATAAAAAACTTTAAAATATGTATTTATATTATGATAAAAAAAACCTGTCAATATTTAATTGCATATTATCCTTCCTATAATATTATTATATATGTATTATTAATAACAAAAACATTATTAAAAAGTGTTCATTCATATATAATTATAATTATAAAAATATTATAAAATATGTATTTATATTATGATCAAAAACATTTATATATATTTATTTGTATATTATCCTTCCTATAATATTATTATATATGTATTATTAATAACAAAAACGTTATTAAAAAGTGTTCATTCATATATAATTATTATTATAAAAATATTATAAAATATGTATTTATATTATGATCAAAAACATTTATATATATTTATTTGTATATTATCCTTCCTATAATATTATTATATATGTATTATTCATAACAAAAACATTATTAAAAAGTGTTCATTCATATATTATTATTATTATAAAAATATTATAAAATATGTATTTATATTATGATCAAAAACATTTATATATATTTATTTGTATATTATCCTTCCTATAATATTATTATATATGTATTATTAATAACAAAAACATTATTAAAAAGTGTTCATTCATATATAATTATTATTATAAAAATATTATAAAATATGTATTTATATTATGATCAAAAACATTTATATATATTTATTTGTATATTATCCTTCCTATAATATTATTATATATGTATTATTAATAACAAAAACATTATTCAATAGTGTTCATTCATATATAATTATTATTATAAAAATATTATAAAATATGTATTTATATTATGATCAAAAAAATTTATATATATTTATTTGTATATTATCCTTCCTATAATATTATTATATATGTATTATTAATAACAAAAACATCATTAAAAAGTGTTCATTCATATATAATTATTTTTATATAAAAAATTTAAAATATGTATTTATATTATGATAAAAAAAAACTGTCAATATTTAATTGCATATTATCCTTACTATAATATTAATATATATGTATTATTATTATTAAAAACATTATTAAAAAGTGTTCATTCATATATAATTATAATTATAAAAATATTATAAAATATGTATTTATATTATGATCAAAAACATTTATATATATTTATTTGTATATTATCCTTCCTATAATATTATTATATATGTATTATTCATAACAAAAACATTATTAAAAAGTGTTCATTCATATATAATTATAATTATAAAAAAAACTTTAAACTATGTATTTATATTATGATCAAAAAAACCTGTCAATATTTATTTGCATATTATCGTTTCTATAATATTATTATATTTGTATTATTAATTACAAAAACATTACTAAAAAGTGTTCATTCATATATAATTATTATTATAAAAAAACTTTAAACTATGTATTTATATTATGATCAAAAAAACCTGTCAATATTTATTTGCATATTATCGTTTCTATAATATTATTATATTTGTATTATTAATTACAAAAACATTACTAAAAAGTGTTCATTCATATATTATTATTATTATAAAAAACTTTAAAATATGTATTTATATTATGATAAAAAAAACCTGTGAATATTTATTTGCATATTATCCTTCCTATAATATTATTATATATGTATTATTAATAACAAAAACATTATTAAAAAGTGTTCATTCATATATAATTATTATTATAAAAATATTATAAAATATGTATTTATATTATGATCAAAAACATTTATATATATTTATTTGTATATTATCCTTCCTATAATATTATTATATATGTATTATTAATAACAAAAACATTATTAAAATGTGTTCATTCATATATAATTATTATTATAAAAATATTATAAAATATGTATTTATATTATGATCAAAAACATTTATATATATTTATTTGTATATTATCCTTCCTATAATATTATTATATATGTATTATTAATAACAAAAACATTATTAAAAAGTGTTCATTCATATATTATTATTATTATAAAAATATTATAAAATATGTATTTATATTATGATCAAAAACATTTATATATATTTATTTGTATATTATCCTTTCTATAATATTATTATATATGTATTATTCATAACAAAAACATTATTAAAAAGTGTTCATTCATATATAATTATAATTATAAAAAAACTTTAAACTATGTATTTATATTATGATCAAAAAACCTGTCAATATGTATTTGCATATTATCGTTTCTATAATATTATTATATTTGTATTATTAATTACAAAAACATTACTAAAAAGTGTTCATTCATATATAATTATTATTATAAAAAAACTTTAAACTATGTATTTATATTATGATCAAAAAAACCTGTCAATATTTATTTGCATATTATCGTTTCTATAATATTATTATATTTGTATTATTAATTACAAAAACATTACTAAAAAGTGTTCATTCATATATTATTATTATTATAAAAAACTTTAAAATATGTATTTATATTATGATAAAAAAAACCTGTGAATATTTATTTGCATATTATCCTTCCTATAATATTATTATATATGTATTATTAATAACAAAAACATTATTAAAAAGTGTTCATTCATATATAATTATTATTATAAAAATATTATAAAATATGTATTTATATTATGATCAAAAACATTTATATATATTTATTTGTATATTATCCTTCCTATAATATTATTATATATGTATTATTAATAACAAAAACATTATTAAAAAGTGTTCATTCATATATAATTATTATTATAAAAATATTATAAAATATGTATTTATATTATGATCAAAAACATTTATATATATTTATTTGTATATTATCCTTCCTATAATATTATTATATATGTATTATTAATAACAAAAACATTATTAAAAAGTGTTCATTCATATATAATTATTATTATAAAAATATTATAAAATATGTATTTATATTATGATCAAAAACATTTATATATATTTATTTGTATATTATCCTTCCTATAATATTATTATATATGTATTATTAATAACAAAAACATTATTAAAAAGTGTTCATTCATATATTATTATTATTATAAAAATATTATAAAATATGTATTTATATTATGATCAAAAACATTTATATATATTTATTTGTATATTATCCTTTCTATAATATTATTATATATGTATTATTCATAACAAAAACATTATTAAAAAGTGTTCATTCATATATAATTATAATTATAAAAAAACTTTAAACTATGTATTTATATTATGATCAAAAAACCTGTCAATATGTATTTGCATATTATCGTTTCTATAATATTATTATATTTGTATTATTAATTACAAAAACATTACTAAAAAGTGTTCATTCATATATAATTATTATTATAAAAAAACTTTAAACTATGTATTTATATTATGTTCAAAAAAACCTGTCAATATCTATTTGCATATTATCGTTTCTATAATATTATTATATTTGTATTATTAATTACAAAAACATTACTAAAAAGTGTTCATTCATATATAATTATTATTATAAAAAACTTTAAAATATGTATTTATATTATGATAAAAAAAACTGTGAATATTTATTTGCATATTATCCTTCCTATAATATTATTATATATGTATTATTAATTACAAAAACATCATTAAAAAGTGTTCATTCATATATAATTATTATTATAAAAATATTATAAAATATGTATTTAAATTATGATCAAAAACATTTATATATATTTATTTGTATATTATCCTTCCTATAATATTATTATATATGTATTATTAATAACAAAAACATTATTCAAAAGTGTTCATTCATATAAAATTATTATTATAAAAATATTATAAAATATGTATTTATATTATGATCAAAAACATTTATATATATTTATTTGTATATTATCCTTCCTATAATATTATTATATATGTATTATTAATAACAAAAACATTATTCAAAAGTGTTCATTCATATATAATTATTATTATAAAAATATTATAAAATATGTATTTATATTATGATCAAAAACATTTATATATATTTATTTGAATATTATCCTTCCTATAATATTATTATATATGTATTATTAATAACAAAAACATCATTAAAAAGTGTTCATTCATATATAATTATTTTTATATAAAAATTTTAAAATATGTATTTATATTATGATAAAAAAAACCTGTCAATATTTAATTGCATATTATCCTTACTATAATATTAATATATATGTATTATTATTATTAAAAACATTATTAAAAAGTGTTCATTCATGTATAATAATAATTATAAAAATATTATAAAATATGTATTTATATTATGATCAAAAACATTTATATATATTTATTTGTATATTATTCTTCCTATAATATTATTATATATGTATTATTAATAACAAAAACATTATTCAAAAGTGTTCATTCATATATAATTATTATTATAAAAATATTATAAAATATGTATTTATATTATGATCAAAAACATTTATATATGTTTATTTGTATATTATCCTTCCTATAATATTATTATATATGTATTATTAATAACAAAAACATCATTAAAAAGTGTTCATTCATATATAATTATTTTTATATAAAAATTTTAAAATATGTATTTATATTATGATAAAAAAAACCTGTCAATATTTAATTGCATATTATCCTTACTATAGTATTAATATATATGTATTATTATTATTAAAAACATTATTAAAAAGTGTTCATTCATATATAATTATAATTATAAAAATATTATAAAATATGTACTTATATTATGATCAAAAACATTTATATATATTTATTTGTATATTATCCTTCCTATAATATTATTATATATGTATTATTAATAACAAAAACATTATTAAAAAGTGTTCATTCATATATTATTATTATTATAAAAATATTATAAAATATGTATTTATATTATGATCAAAAACATTTATATATATTTATTTGTATATTATCCTTTCTATAATATTATTATATATGTATTATTCATAACAAAAACATTATTAAAAAGTGTTCATTCATATATAATTATAATTATAAAAAAACTTTAAACTATGTATTTATATTATGATCAAAAAACCTGTCAATATGTATTTGCATATTATCGTTTCTATAATATTATTATATTTGTATTATTAATTACAAAAACATTACTAAAAAGTGTTCATTCATATATAATTATTATTATAAAAAAACTTTAAACTATGTATTTATATTATGTTCAAAAAAACCTGTCAATATCTATTTGCATATTATCGTTTCTATAATATTATTATATTTGTATTATTAATTACAAAAACATTACTAAAAAGTGTTCATTCATATATAATTATTATTATAAAAAACTTTAAAATATGTATTTATATTATGATAAAAAAAACTGTGAATATTTATTTGCATATTATCCTTCCTATAATATTATTATATATGTATTATTAATTACAAAAACATCATTAAAAAGTGTTCATTCATATATAATTATTATTATAAAAAACTGTAAAATATGTATTTATATTATGATAAAAAAAACCTGTCAATATTTAATTGCATATTATCCTTCCTATAATAATATTATATATGTATTATTAATAACAAAAACATTATTAAAAAGTGTTCATTCATATATAATTATAATTATAAAAATATTATAAAATATGTATTTATATTATGATCAAAAACATTTATATATATTTATTTGTATATTATCCTTCCTATAATATTATTATATATGTATTATTAATAACAAAAACGTTATTAAAAAGTGTTCATTCATATATAATTATTATTATAAAAATATTATAAAATATGTATTTATATTATGATCAAAAACATTTATATATATTTATTTGTATATTATCCTTCCTATAATATTATTATATATGTATTATTCATAACAAAAACATTATTAAAAAGTGTTCATTCATATATTATTATTATTATAAAAATATTATAAAATATGTATTTATATTATGATCAAAAACATTTATATATATTTATTTGTATATTATCCTTCCTATAATATTATTATATATGTATTATTAATAACAAAAACATTATTAAAAAGTGTTCATTCATATATAATTATTATTATAAAAATATTATAAAATATGTATTTATATTATGATCAAAAACATTTATATATATTTATTTGTATATTATCCTTCCTATAATATTATTATATATGTATTATTAATAACAAAAACATTATCCAATAGTGTTCATTCATATATAATTATTATTATAAAAATATTATAAAATATGTATTTATATTATGATCAAAAACATTTATATATATTTATTTGTATATTATCCTTCCTATAATATTATTATATATGTATTATTAATAACAAAAACATCATTAAAAAGTGTTCATTCATATATAATTATTTTTATATAAAAATTTTAAAATATGTATTTATATTATGATAAAAAAAAACTGTCAATATTTAATTGCATATTATCCTTACTATAATATTAATATATATGTATTATTAATAACAAAAACATTATTAAAAAGTGTTCATTCATATATAATTATTATTATAAAAATATTATAAAATATGTATTTATATTATGATCAAAAACATTTATATATATTTATTTGTATATTATCCTTCCTATAATATTATTATATATGTATTATTAATAACAAAAACATTATTAAAAAGTGTTCATTCATATATTATTATTATTATAAAAATATTATAAAATATGTATTTATATTATGATCAAAAACATTTATATATATTTATTTGTATATTATCCTTTCTATAATATTATTATATATGTATTATTCATAACAAAAACATTATTAAAAAGTGTTCATTCATATATAATTATAATTATAAAAAAACTTTAGACTATGTATTTATATTATGATCAAAAAACCTGTCAATATGTATTTGCATATTATCGTTTCTATAATATTATTATATTTGTATTATTAATTACAAAAACATTACTAAAAAGTGTTCATTCATATATAATTATTATTATAAAAAAACTTTAAACTATGTATTTATATTATGTTCAAAAAAACCTGTCAACATCTATTTGCATATTATCGTTTCTATAATATTATTATATTTGTATTATTAATTACAAAAACATTACTAAAAAGTGTTCATTCATATATAATTATTATTATAAAAAAACTTTAAACTATGTATTTATATTATGATCAAAAAAACCTGTCAATATTTATTTGCATATTATCGTTTCTATAATATTATTATATTTGTATTATTAATTACAAAAACATTACTAAAAAGTGTTCATTCATATATTATTATTATTATAAAAAACTTTAAAATATGTATTTATATTATGATAAAAAAAACCTGTGAATATTTATTTGCATATTATCCTTCCTATAATATTATTATATATGTATTATTAATAACAAAAACATTATTAAAAAGTGTTCATTCATATATAATTATTATTATAAAAATATTATAAAATATGTATTTATATTATGATCAAAAACATTTATATATATTTATTTGTATATTATCCTTCCTATAATATTTATATATATGTATTATTAATAACAAAAACATTATTAAAAAGTGTTCATTCATATATAATTATTATTATAAAAATATTATAAAATATGTATTTATATTATGATCAAAAACATTTATATATATTTATTTGTATATTATCCTTCCTATAATATTATTATATATGTATTATTAATAACAAAAACATTATTAAAAAGTGTTCATACATATATAATTATTATTATAAAAATATTATAAAATATGTATTTATATTATGATCAAAAACATTTATATATATTTATTTGTATATTATCCTTCCTATAATATTATTATATATGTATTATTAATAACAAAAACATTATTAAAAAGTGTTCATTCATATATTATTATTATTATAAAAATATTATAAAATATGTATTTATATTATGATCAAAAACATTTATATATATTTATTTGTATATTATCCTTTCTATAATATTATTATATATGTATTATTCATAACAAAAACATTATTAAAAAGTGTTCATTCATATATAATTATAATTATAAAAAAACTTTAAACTATGTATTTATATTATGATCAAAAAACCTGTCAATATGTATTTGCATATTATCGTTTCTATAATATTATTATATTTGTATTATTAATTACAAAAACATTACTAAAAAGTGTTCATTCATATATAATTATTATTATAAAAAAACTTTAAACTATGTATTTATATTATGTTCAAAAAAACCTGTCAATATCTATTTGCATAATATCGTTTCTATAATATTATTATATTTGTATTATTAATTACAAAAACATTACTAAAAAGTGTTCATTCATATATAATTATTATTATAAAAAACTTTAAAATATGTATTTATATTATGATAAAAAAAACTGTGAATATTTATTTGCATATTATCCTTCCTATAATATTATTATATATGTATTATTAATTACAAAAACATCATTAAAAAGTGTTCATTCATATATAATTATTATTATAAAAATATTATAAAATATGTATTTAAATTATGATCAAAAACATTTATATATATTTATTTGTATATTATCCTTCCTATAATATTATTATATATGTATTATTAATAACAAAAACATTATTCAAAAGTGTTCATTCATATAAAATTATTATTATAAAAATATTATAAAATATGTATTTATATTATGATCAAAAACATTTATATATATTTATATTTGTATATTATCCTTCCTATAATATTATTATATAAGTATTATTAATAACAAAAACATTATTCAAAAGTGTTCATTCATATATAATTATTATTATAAAAATATTATAAAATATGTATTTATATTATGATCAAAAACATTTATATATATTTATTTGAATATTATCCTTCCTATAATATTATTATATATGTATTATTAATAACAAAAACATCATTAAAAAGTGTTCATTCATATATAATTATTTTTATATAAAAATTTTAAAATATGTATTTATATTATGATAAAAAAAACCTGTCAATATTTAATTGCATATTATCCTTACTATAATATTAATATATATGTATTATTATTATTAAAAACATTATTAAAAAGTGTTCATTCATGTATAATAATAATTATAAAAATATTTATAAAATATGTATTTATATTATGATCAAAAACATTTATATATATTTATTTGTATATTATTCTTCCTATAATATTATTATATATGTATTATTAATAACAAAAACATTATTCAAAAGTGTTCAATCATATATAATTATTATTATAAAATATTATAAAATATGTATTTATATTATGATCAAAAACATTTATATATATTTATTTGTATATTATCCTTCCTATAATATTATTATATATGTATTATTAATAACAAAAACATCATTAAAAAGTGTTCATTCATATATAATTATTTTTATATAAAAATTTTAAAATATGTATTTATATTATGATAAAAAAAACCTGTCAATATTTAATTGCATATTATCCTTACTATAGTATTAATATATATGTATTATTATTATTAAAAACATTATTAAAAAGTGTTCATTCATATATAATTATAATTATAAAAATATATAAAATATGTACTTATATTATGATCAAAAACATTTATATATATTTATTTGTATATTATCCTTCCTATAATATTATTATATATGTATTATTAATAACAAAAACATTATAAAAAGTGTTCATTCATATATTATTATTATTATAAAAATATTATAAAATATGTATTTATATTATGATCAAAAACATTTATATATATTTATTTGTATATTATCCTTTCTATAATATTATTATATATGTATTATTCATAACAAAAACATTATTAAAAAGTGTTCATTCATATATAATTATAATTATAAAAAAACTTTAAACTATGTATTTATATTATGATCAAAAAACCTGTCAATATGTATTTGCATATTATCGTTTCTATAATATTATTATATTTGTATTATTAATTACAAAAACATTACTAAAAAGTGTTCATTCATATATAATTATTATTATAAAAAAACTTTAAACTATGTATTTATATTATGTTCAAAAAAACCTGTCAATATCTATTTGCATATTATCGTTTCTATAATATTATTATATTTGTATTATTAATTACAAAAACATTACTAAAAAGTGTTCATTCATATATAATTATTATTATAAAAAACTTTAAAATATGTATTTATATTATGATAAAAAAAACTGTGAATATTTATTTGCATATTATCCTTCCTATAATATTATTATATATGTATTATTAATTACAAAAACATCATTAAAAAGTGTTCATTCATATATAATTATTATTATAAAAAACTTTAAAATATGTATTTATATTATGATAAAAAAAACCTGTCAATATTTAATTGCATATTATCCTTCCTATAATATTATTATATATGTATTATTAATAACAAAAACATTATTAAAAAGTGTTCATTCATATATAATTATAATTATAAAAATATTATAAAATATGTATTTATATTATGATCAAAAACATTTATATATATTTATTTGTATATAATTCTTCCTATAATATTATTATATATGTATTATTAATAACAAAAACGTTATTAAAAAGTGTTCATTCATATATAATTATTATTATAAAAATATTATAAAATATGTATTTATATTATGATCAAAAACATTTATATATATTTATTTGTATATTATCCTTCCTATAATATTATTATATATGTATTATTCATAACAAAAACATTATTAAAAAGTGTTCATTCATATATTATTATTATTATAAAAATATTATAAAATATGTATTTATATTATGATCAAAAACATTTATATATATTTATTTGTATATTATCCTTCCTATAATATTATTATATATGTATTATTAATAACAAAAACATTATTAAAAAGTGTTCATTCATATATAATTATTATTATAAAAATATTATAAAATATGTATTTATATTATGATCAAAAACATTTATATATATTTATTTGTATATTATCCTTCCTATAATATTATTATATATGTATTATTAATAACAAAAACATTATTCAATAGTGTTCATTCATATATAATTATTATTATAAAAATATTATAAAATATGTATTTATATTATGATCAAAAACATTTATATATATTTATTTGTATATTATCCTTCCTATAATATTATTATATATGTATTATTAATAACAAAAACATCATTAAAAAGTGTTCATTCATATATAATTATTTTTATATAAAAATTTTAAAATATGTATTTATATTATGATAAAAAAAACTGTCAATATTTAATTGCATATTATCCTTACTATAATATTAATATATATGTATTATTATTATTAAAAACATTATTAAAAAGTGTTCATTCATATATAATTATAATTATAAAAATATTATAAAATATGTATTTATATTATGATCAAAAACATTTATATATATTTATTTGTATATTATCCTTCCTATAATATTATTATATATGTATTATTCATAACAAAAACATTATTAAAAAGTGTTCATTCATATATAATTATAATTATAAAAAAAACTTTAAACTATGTATTTATATTATGATCAAAAAAACCTGTCAATATTTATTTGCATATTATCGTTTCTATAATATTATTATATTTGTATTATTAATTACAAAAACATTACTAAAAAGTGTTCATTCATATATAATTATTATTATAAAAAAACTTTAAACTATGTATTTATATTATGATCAAAAAAACCTGTCAATATTTATTTGCATATTATCGTTTCTATAATATTATTATATTTGTATTATTAATTACAAAAACATTACTAAAAAGTGTTCATTCATATATTATTATTATTATAAAAAACTTTAAAATATGTATTTATATTATGATAAAAAAAACCTGTGAATATTTATTTGCATATTATCCTTCCTATAATATTATTATATATGTATTATTAATAACAAAAACATTATTAAAAAGTGTTCATTCATATATAATTATTATTATAAAAATATTATAAAATATGTATTTATATTATGATCAAAAACATTTATATATATTTATTTGTATATTATCCTTCCTATAATATTATTATATATGTATTATTAATAACAAAAACATTATTAAAAAGTGTTCATTCATATATAATTATTATTATAAAAATATTATAAAATATGTATTTATATTATGATCAAAAACATTTATATATATTTATTTGTATATTATCCTTCCTATAATATTATTATATATGTATTATTAATAACAAAAACATTATTAAAAAGTGTTCATTCATATATTATTATTATTATAAAAATATTATAAAATATGTATTTATATTATGATCAAAAACATTTATATATATTTATTTGTATATTATCCTTTCTATAATATTATTATATATGTATTATTCATAACAAAAACATTATTAAAAAGTGTTCATTCATATATAATTATAATTATAAAAAAACTTTAAACTATGTATTTATATTATGATCAAAAAACCTGTCAATATGTATTTGCATATTATCGTTTCTATAATATTATTATATTTGTATTATTAATTACAAAAACATTACTAAAAAGTGTTCATTCATATATAATTATTATTATAAAAAAACTTTAAACTATGTATTTATATTATGTTCAAAAAAACCTGTCAATATCTATTTGCATATTATCGTTTCTATAATATTATTATATTTGTATTATTAATTACAAAAACATTACTAAAAAGTGTTCATTCATATATAATTATTATTATAAAAAAACTTTAAACTATGTATTTATATTATGATCAAAAAAACCTGTCAATATTTATTTGCATATTATCGTTTCTATAATATTATTATATTTGTATTATTAATTACAAAAACATTACTAAAAAGTGTTCATTCATATATTATTATTATTATAAAAAACTTTAAAATATGTATTTATATTATGATAAAAAAAACCTGTGAATATTTATTTGCATATTATCCTTCCTATAATATTATTATATATGTATTATTAATAACAAAAACATTATTAAAAAGTGTTCATTCATATATAATTATTATTATAAAAATATTATAAAATATGTATTTATATTATGATCAAAAACATTTATATATATTTATTTGTATATTATCCTTCCTATAATATTATTATATATGTATTATTAATAACAAAAACATTATTAAAAAGTGTTCATTCATATATAATTATTATTATAAAAATATTATAAAATATGTATTTATATTATGATCAAAAACATTTATATATATTTATTTGTATATTATCCTTCCTATAATATTATTATATATGTATTATTAATAACAAAAACATTATTAAAAAGTGTTCATTCATATATAATTATTATTATAAAAATGTTATAAAATATGTATTTATATTATGATCAAAAACATTTATATATATTTATTTGTATATTATCCTTCCTATAATATTATTATATATGTATTATTAATAACAAAAACATTATTAAAAAGTGTTCATTCATATATTATTATTATTATAAAAATATTATAAAATATGTATTTATATTATGATCAAAAACATTTATATATATTTATTTGTATATTATCCTTTCTATAATATAATAATATATGTATTATTCATAACAAAAACATTATTAAAAAGTGTTCATTCATATATAATTATAATTATAAAAAAACTTTAAACTACGTATTTATATTATGATCAAAAAACCTGTCAATATGTATTTGCATATTATCGTTTCTATAATATTATTATATTTGTATTATTAATTACAAAAACATTACTAAAAAGTGTTCATTCATATATAATTATTATTATAAAAAAACTTTAAACTATGTATTTATATTATGTTCAAAAAAACCTGTCAATATCTATTTGCATATTATCGTTTCTATAATATTATTATATTTGTATTATTAATTACAAAAACATTACTAAAAAGTGTTCATTCATATATAATTATTATTATAAAAAACTTTAAAATATGTATTTATATTATGATAAAAAAAACTGTGAATATTTATTTGCATATTATCCTTCCTATAATATTATTATATATGTATTATTAATTACAAAAACATCATTAAAAAGTGTTCATTCATATATAATTATTATTATAAAAATATTATAAAATATGTATTTAAATTATGATCAAAAACATTTATATATATTTATTTGTATATTATCCTTCCTATAATATTATTATATATGTATTATTAATAACAAAAACATTATTCAAAAGTGTTCATTCATATAAAATTATTATTATAAAAATATTATAAAATATGTATTTATATTATGATCAAAAACATTTATATATATTTATTTGTATATTATCCTTCCTATAATATTATATATATGTATTATTAATAACAAAAACATTATTCAAAAGTGTTCATTCATATATAATTATTATTATAAAAATATTATAAAATATGTATTTATATTATGATCAAAAACATTTATATATATTTATTTGAATATTATCCTTCCTATAATATTATTATATATGTATTATTAATAACAAAAACATCATTAAAAAGTGTTCATTCATATATAATTATTTTTATATAAAAATTTTAAAATATGTATTTATATTATGATAAAAAAAACCTGTGAATATTTAATTGCATATTATCCTTACTATAATATTAATATATATGTATTATTATTATTAAAAACATTATTAAAAAGTGTTCATTCATGTATAATAATAATTATAAAAATATTATAAAATATGTATTTATATTATGATCAAAAACATTTATATATATTTATTTGTATATTATTCTTCCTATAATATTATTATATATGTATTATTAATAACAAAAACATTATTCAAAAGTGTTCATTCATATATAATTATTATTATAAAAATATTATAAAATATGTATTTATATTATGATCAAAAACATTTATATATATTTATTTGTATATTATGTTTCCTATAATATTATTATATATGTATTATTAATAACAAAAACATCATTAAAAAGTGTTCATTCATATATAATTATTATTTTTATATAAAAATTTTAAAATATGTATTTATATTATGATAAAAAAAACCTGTCAATATTTAATTGCATATTATCCTTACTATAATATTAATATATATGTATTATTATTATTAAAAACATTATTAAAAAGTGTTCATTCATATATAATTATAATTATAAAAATATTATAAAATATGTACTTATATTATGATCAAAAACATTTATATATATTTATTTGTATATTATCCTTCCTATAATATTATTATATATGTATTATTCATAACAAAAAAATTATTAAAAAGTGTTCATTCATATATAATTATTATTATAAAAAACTTTAAAATATGTATTTATATTATGATAAAAAAAACCTGTCAATATTTAATTGCATATTATCCTTCCTATAATATTAATATATATGTATTATTATTATTAAAAACATTATTAAAAATTGTTCATTCATATATAATTATTTTTATATAAAAATTTTAAAATATGTATTTATATTATGATAAAAAAAACCTGTCAATATTTAATTGCATATTATCCTTACTATAATATTAATATATATGTATTATTATTATTAAAAACATTATTAAAAAGTGTTCATTCATGTATAATAATAATTATAAAAATATTATTAAATATGTATTTATATTATGATCAAAAACATTTATATATATTTATTTGTATATTATCCTTCCTATAATATTATTATATATGTATTATTAATAACAAAAACATTATTCAAAAGTGTTCATTCATATATAATTATTATTATAAAAATATTATAAAATATGTATTTATATTATGATCAAAAACATTTATATATATTTATTTGTATATTATCCTTCCTATAATATTATTATATATGTATTATTAATAACAAAAACATCATTAAAAAGTGTTCATTCATATATAATTATTTTTATATAAAAATTTTAAAATATGTATTTATATTATGATAAAAAAAAACCTGTCAATATTTAATTGCATATTATCCTTACTATAATATTAATATATATGTATTATTATTATTAAAAACATTATTAAAAAGTGTTCATTCATGTATAATAATAATTATAAAAATAT
Organism: Macrosteles quadrilineatus; assembly: GCF_028750875.1. NCBI lineage: Eukaryota > Metazoa > Arthropoda > Insecta > Hemiptera > Cicadellidae > Macrosteles > Macrosteles quadrilineatus. The sequence goes on from NW_026542711.1 coordinate 234,613, forward strand.
TATAAAATATGTATTTATATTATGATCAAAAACATTTATATATATTTATTTGTATATTATTCTTCCTATAATATTATTATATATGTATTATTAATAACAAAAACATTATTCAAAAGTGTTCATTCATATATAATTATTATTATAAAAATATTATAAAATATGTATTTATATTATGATCAAAAACATTTATATATATTTATTTGTATATTATCCTTCCTATAATATTATTATATATGTATTATTAATAACAAAAACATCATTAAAAAGTGTTCATTCATATATAATTATTTTTATATAAAAATTTTAAAATATGTATTTATATTATGATAAAAAAAACCTGTCAATATTTAATTGCATATTATCCTTACTATAGTATTAATATATATGTATTATTATTATTAAAAACATTATTAAAAAGTGTTCATTCATATATAATTATAATTATAAAAATATTATAAAATATGTACTTATATTATGACCAAAAACATTATATATATTTATAATTATGATTTTAATTATCTGAAAAGTTTGTCCCTAAAGAAGTCCATAAAAATTGTACTCTTTAAATGTTTAAAGGTACAAATCTGAAAAGGTTATGGCTTATCCTTGAAGAGATTTGGTGTCCATAAGTATTAAATGTAAAATATCATAAATAAAAAATATTAAAATTGTTACAATTTTCCAATTACTAGGCAATCAGTTCTAATTAATCCAACAAAATATTTTCCAATGCATATCGTTTGTTTGATTTCAGATTTTATATATTTTATAATTATATATTAAATATTTTTAATTATAATTATATATGAATGAACACTTTTTAATAATGTTTTTGTTATTAATAATACATATATAATAATATTATAGGAAGGATAATATGCAATTAAATATTGACAGGTTTTTTTTTATCATAATATGATAAATACATATTTTAAAGTTTTTTATAATAATAATTATATATGAATGAACACTTTTTAATAATTTTGTTGTTATGAATAATACATATATAATAATATTATAGGAAGGATAATATACAAATAAATATATATAAATGTTTTTGATCATAATATAAGTACATATTTTATAATATTTTTATAATTATAATTATATATGAATGAACACTTTTTAATAATGTTTTTAATAATAATAATACATATATATTAATACTATAGTAAGGATAATATGCAATTAAATATTGACAGGTTTTTTTTATCATAATATAAATACATATTTTAAAATTTTTATATAAAAATAATTATATATGAATGAACACTTTTTAATGATGTTTTTGTTATTAATAATACATATATAATAATATTATAGGAAGGATAATATACAAATAAATATATAAATGTTTTTGATCATAATATAAATACATATTTTATAATATTTTTATAATAATAATTATATATGAATGAACACTTTTTAATAATGTTTTTGTTATTAATAATACATATATAATAATATTATAGGAAGAATAATATACAAATAAATATATATAAATGTTTTTGATCATAATATAAATACATATTTTATAATATTTTTATAATTATTATTATACATGAATGAACACTTTTTAATAATGTTTTTAATAATAATAATACATATATATTAATATTATAGTAAGGATAATATGCAATTAAATATTGACAGGTTTTTTTTATCATATATAAATACATATTTTAAAATTTTTATATAAAAATAATTATATATGAATGAACAATTTTTAATAATGTTTTTAATAATAATAATACATATATATTAATATTATAGGAAGGATAATATGCAATTAAATATTGACAGGTTTTTTTTTATCATAATATAAATACATATTTTAAAGTTTTTTATAATAATAATTATATATGAATGAACACTTTTTAATAATTTTTTTGTTATGAATAATACATAAATAATAATATTATAGGAAGGATAATATACAAATAAATATATATAAATGTTTTTGATCATAATATAAGTACATATTTTATAATATTTTTATAATTATAATTATATATGAATGAACACTTTTTAATAATGTTTTTAATAATAATAATACATATATATTAATACTATAGTAAGGATAATATGCAATTAAATATTGACAGGTTTTTTTTATCATAATATAAATACATATTTTAAAATTTTTATATAAAAATAATTATATATGAATGAACACTTTTTAATGATGTTTTTGTTATTAATAATACATATATAATAATATTATAGGAAGGATAATATACAAATAAATATATATAAATGTTTTTGATCATAATATAAATACATATTTTATAATATTTTTATAATAATAATTATAAATGAATGAACACTTTTGAATAATGTTTTTGTTATTAATAATACATATATAATAATATTATAGGAAGAATAATATACAAATAAATATATATAAATGTTTTTGATCATAATATAAATACATATTTTATAATATTTTTATAATTATTATTATACATGAATGAACACTTTTTAATAATGTTTTTAATAATAATAATACATATATATTAATATTATAGTAAGGATAATATGCAATTAAATATTGACAGGTTTTTTTTATCATAATATAAATACATATTTTAAAATTTTTATATAAAAATAATTATATATGAATGAACACTTTTTAATGATGTTTTTGTTATTAATAATACATATATAATAATATTATAGGAAGGATAATATTCAAATAAATATATATAAATGTTTTTGATCATAATATAAATACATATTTTATAATATTTTTATAATAATAATTATATATGAATGAACACTTTTGAATAATGTTTTTGTTATTAATAATACATATATAATAATATTATAGGAAGGATAATATACAAATAAATATATATAAATGTTTTTGATCATAATATAAATACATATTTTATAATATTTTTATAATAATAATTTTATATGAATGAACACTTTTGAATAATGTTTTTGTTATTAATAATACATATATAATAATATTATAGGAAGGATAATATACAAATAAATATATATAAATGTTTTTGATCATAATTTAAATACATATTTTATAATATTTTTATAATAATAATTATATATGAATGAACACTTTTTAATGATGTTTTTGTAATTAATAATACATATATAATAATATTATAGGAAGGATAAAATATGCAAATAAATATTCACAGTTTTTTTTATCATAATATAAATACATATTTTAAAGTTTTTTATAATAATAATTATATATGAATGAACACTTTTTAGTAATGTTTTTGTAATTAATAATACAAATATAATAATATTATAGAAACGATAATATGCAAATAGATATTGACAGGTTTTTTTGAACATAATATAAATACATAGTTTAAAGTTTTTTTATAATAATAATTATATATGAATGAACACTTTTTAGTAATGTTTTTGTAATTAATAATACAAATATAATAATATTATAGAAACGATAATATGCAAATACATATTGACAGGTTTTTTGATCATAATATAAATACATAGTTTAAAGTTTTTTTATAATTATAATTATATATGAATGAACACTTTTTAATAATGTTTTTGTTATGAATAATACATATATAATAATATTATAGAAAGGATAATATACAAATAAATATATATAAATGTTTTTGATCATAATATAAATACATATTTTATAATATTTTTATAATAATAATAATATATGAATGAACACTTTTTAATAATGTTTTTGTTATTAATAATACATATATAATAATATTATAGGAAGGATAATATACAAATAAATATATATAAATGTTTTTGATCATAATATAAATACATATTTTATAATATTTTTATAATAATAATTATATATGAATGAACACTTTTTAATAATGTTTTTGTTATTAATAATACATATATAATAATATTATAGGAAGGATAATATGCAAATAAATATTCACAGGTTTTTTTTATCATAATATAAATACATATTTTAAAGTTTTTTATAATAATAATAATATATGAATGAACACTTTTTAGTAATGTTTTTGTAATTAATAATACAAATATAATAATATTATAGAAACGATAATATGCAAATAAATATTGACAGGTTTTTTTGATCATAATATAAATACATAGTTTAAAGTTTTTTTATAATAATAATTATATATGAATGAACACTTTTTAGTAATGTTTTTGTAATTAATAATACAAATATAATAATATTATAGAAACGATAATATGCAAATAAATATTGACAGGTTTTTTTGATCATAATATAAATACATAGTTTAAAGTTTTTTTATAATTATAATTATATATGAATGAACACTTTTTAATAATGTTTTTGTTATGAATAATACATATATAATAATATTATAGGAAGGATAATATACAAATAAATATATATAAATGTTTTTGATCATAATATAAATACATATTTTATAATATTTTTATAATTATAATTATATATGAATGAACACTTTTTAATAATGTTTTTAATAATAATAATACATATATATTAATATTATAGTAAGGATAATATGCAATTAAATATTGACAGTTTTTTTTTATCATAATATAAATACATATTTTAAAATTTTTATATAAAAATAATTATATATGAATGAACACTTTTTAATGATGTTTTTGTTATTAATAATACATATATAATAATATTATAGGAAGGATAATATACAAATAAATATATATAAATGTTTTTGATCATAATATAAATACATATTTTATAATATTTTTATAATAATAATTATATATGAATGAACACTATTGAATAATGTTTTTGTTATTAATAATACATATATAATAATATTTAGGAAGGATAATATACAAATAAATATATATAAATGTTTTTGATCATAATATAAAATACATATTTTATAATATTTTTATAATAATAATTATATATGAATGAACACTTTTTAATAATGTTTTTGTTATTAATAATACATATATAATAATATTATAGGAAGGATAATATACAAATAAATATATATAAATGTTTTTGATCATAATATAAATACATATTTATAATATTTTTATAATAATAATAATATATGAATGAACACTTTTTAATAATGTTTTTGTTATGAATACTACATATATAATAATATTATAGGAAGGATAATATACAAATAAATATATATAAATGTTTTTGATCATAATATAAATACATATTTTATAATATTTTTATAATAATAATTATATATGAATGAACACTTTTTAATAACGTTTTTGTTATTAATAATACATATATAATAATATTATAGGAAGGATAATATACATATAAATATATATAAATGTTTTTGATCATAATATAAATACATATTTTATAATATTTTTATAATTATAATTATATATGAATGAACACTTTTTAATAATGTTTTTGTTATTAATAATACATATATAATAATATTATAGGAAGGATAATATGCAATTAAATATTGACAGGTTTTTTTTATCATAATATAAATACATATTTTAAAGTTTTTTATAATAATAATTATATATGAATGAACACTTTTTAATAATTTTGTTGTTATGAATAATACATATATAATAATATTATAGGAAGGATAATATACAAATAAATATATATAAATGTTTTTGATCATAATATAAGTACATATTTTATAATATTTTTATAATTATAATTATATATGAATGAACACTATTGAATAATGTTTTTGTTATTAATAATACATATATAATAATATTATAGGAAGGATAATATACAAATAAATATATATACAATGTTTTTGATCATAATATAAATACATATTTTATAATATTTTTATAATAATAATTATATATGAATGAACACTTTTTAATAATGTTTTTTGTTATTAATAATACATATATAATAATATTATAGGAAGGATAATATACAAATAAATATATATAAATGTTTTTGATCATAATATAAATACATATTTTATAATATTTTTATAATAATAATAATATATGAATGAACACTTTTTAATAATGTTTTTGTTATGAATAATACATATATAATAATATATAGGAAGGATAATATACAAATAAATATATATAAATGTTTTTGATCATAATATAAATACATATTTTATAATATTTTTTATAATTATAATTATATATGAATGAACACTTTTTAATAATGTTTTTAATAATAATAATACATATATATTAATATTATAGTAAGGATAATATGCAATTAAATATTGACAGGTTTTTTTTATCATAATATAAATACATATTTTGAAATTTTTATATAACAATAATTATATATGAATGAACACTTTTTAATGATGTTTTTGTAATTAATAATACATATATAATAATATTATAGAAACGATAATATGCAAATAAATATTCACAGGTTTTTTTATCATAATATAAATACATATTTTAAAGTTTTTATTATAATAATTATATATGAATGAACACTTTTTAGTAATGTTTTTGTAATTAATAATACAAATATAATAATATTATAGAAACGATAATATGCAAATAAATATTGACAGGTTTTTTTTATCATAATATAAATACAAAGTTTAAAGTTTTTTATAATTATAATTATATATGAATGAACACTTTTTAATAATGTTTTTGTTATGAATAATACATATATAATAATATTATAGGAAGGATAATATACAAATAAATATATATAAATGTTTTTGATTATAATATAAATACATATTTTATAATATTTTATAATAATAATTATATATGAATGAACACTTTTGAATAATGTTTTTGTTATTAATAATACATATATAATAATATTATAGGAAGGATAATATACAAATAAATATATATAAATGTTTTTGATCATAATATAAATACATATTTTATAATGCTTTTATATAAAAAAAATTATATATGAATGAACAATTTTTAATAATGTTTTTAATAATAATAATACATATATATTAATATTATAGGAAGGATAATATGCAATTAAATATTGACAGGTTTTTTTTATCATAATATAAATACATATTTTAAAGTTTTTTATAATAATAATTATATATGAATGAACACTTTTTAATAATTTTTTTGTTATGAATAATACATATATAATAATATTATAGGAAGGATAATATACAAATAAATATATATAAATGTTTTTGATCATAATATAAGTACATATTTTATAATATTTTTATAATTATAATTATATATGAATGAACACTTTTTAATAATGTTTTTAATAATAATAATACATATATATTAATACTATAGTAAGGATAATATGCAATTAAATATTGACAGGTTTTTTTTATCATAATATAAATACATATTTTAAAATTTTTATATATAAATAATTATATATGAATGAACACTTTTTAATGATGTTTTTGTTATTAATAATACATATATAATAATATTATAGGAAGGATAATATACAAATAAATATATATAAATGTTTTTGATCATAATATAAATACATATTTTATAATATTTTTATAATTATTATTATACATGAATGAACACTTTTTAATAATGTTTTTAATAATAATAATACATATATATTAATATTATAGTAAGGATAATATGCAATTAAATATTGACAGGTTTTTTTTATCATAATATAAATACATATTTTAAAATTTTTATATAAAAATAATTATATATGAATGAACACTTTTTAATGATGTTTTTGTTATTAATAATACATATATAATAATATTATAGGAAGGATAATATTCAAATAAATATATATAAATGTTTTTGATCATAATATAAATACATATTTTATAATATTTTTATAATAATAATTATATATGAATGAACACTTTTGAATAATGTTTTTGTTATTAATAATACATATATAATAATATTATAGGAAGGATAATATACAAATAAATATATATAAATGTTTTTGATCATAATATAAATACATATTTTATAATATTTTTATAATTATAATTATATATGAATGAACACTTTTTAATAATGTTTTTAATAATAATAATACATATATATTAATATTATAGGAAGGATAATATGCAATTAAATATTGACAGGTTTTTTTTATCATAATATAAATACATATTTTAAAGTTTTTTATAATAATAATTATATATGAATGAACACTTTTTAGTAATGTTTTTGTAATTAATAATACAAATATAATAATATTATAGAAACAATAATATGCAAACAAATATTGACAGGTTTTTTTGATCATAATATAAATACATAGTTTAAAGTTTTTTTATAATTATAATTATATATGAATGAACACTTTTTAATAATGTTTTTGTTATGAATAATACATATATAATAATATTATAGGAAGGATAATATACAAATAAATATATAAAAATGTTTTTGATCATAATATAAATACATATTTTATAATATTTTTATAATTATAATTATATATGAATGAACACTTTTTAATAATGTTTTTAATAATAATAATACATATATATTAATATTATAGTAAGGATAATATTCAATTAAATATTGACAGATTTTTTTTATCATAATATAAATACATATTTTATAATTTTTATATAAAAATAATTATATATGAATGAACACTTTTTAATGATGTTTTTGTTATTAATAATACATATATAATAATATTATAGGAAGGATAATATACAAATAAATATATATAAATGTTTTTGATCATAATATAAATACATATTTTATAATATTTTTATAATAATAATTATATATGAATGAACACTTTTGAATAATGTTTTTGTTATTAATAATACATATATAATAATATTATAGGAAGGATAATATACAAATAAATATATATAAATGTTTTCGATCATAATATAAATACATATTTTATAATATTTTTATAATAATAATTATATATGAATGAACACTTTTTAATAATGTTTTTGTTATTAATAATACATATATAATAATATTATAAGAAGGATAATATGCAAATAAATATTCACAGGTTTTTTTATCATAATATAAATACATATTTTAAAGTTTTTTATAATAATAATAATATATGAATGAACACTTTTTAGTAATGTTTTTGTAATTAATAATACAAATATAATAATATTATAGAAACGATAATATGCAAATAAATATTGACAGGTTTTTTTGATCATAATATAAATACATAGTTTAAAGTTTTTTTATAATAATAATTATATATGAATGAACACTTTTTAGTAATGTTTTTGTAATTAATAATACAAATATAATAATATTATAGAAACGATAATATGCAAATAAATATTGACAGGTTTTTTTGATCATAATATAAATACATATTTTAAAGTTTTTTATAATAATAATTATATATGAATGAACACTTTTTAATAATTTTTTTGTTATGAATAATACATATATAATAATATTATAGGAAGGATAATATACAAATAAATATATATAAATGTTTTTGATCATAATATAAGTACATATTTTATAATATTTTTATAATTATAATTATATATGAATGAACACTTTTTAATAATGTTTTTAATAATAATAATACATATATATTAATACTATAGTAAGGATAATATGCAATTAAATATTGACAGGTTTTTTTTATCATAATATAAATACATATTTTAACATTTTTATATAAAAATAATTATATATGAATGAACACTTTTTAATGATGTTTTTGTTATAAATAATACATATATAATAATATTATAGGAAGGATAATATACAAATAAATATATATAAATGTTTTTGATCATAATATAAATACATATTTTATAATATTTTTATAATAATAATTATATATGAATGAACACTTTTGAATAATGTTTTTGTTATTAATAATACATATATAATAATATTATAGGAAGAATAATATACAAATAAATATATATAAATGTTTTTGATCATAATATAAATACATATTTTATAATATTTTTATAATTATTATTATACATGAATGAACACTTTTTAATAATGTTTTTAATAATAATAATACATATATATTAATATTATAGTAAGGATAATATGCAATTAAATATTGACAGGTTTTTTTTATCATAATATAAATACATATTTTAAAATTTTTATATAAAAATAATTATATATGAATGAACACTTTTTAATGATGTTTTTGTTATTAATAATACATATATAATAATATTATAGGAAGGATAATATGCAATTAAATATTGACAGGTTTTTTTTATCATAATATAAATACATATTTTAAAGTTTTTTATAATAATAATTATATATGAATGAACACTTTTTAATAATTTTGTTGTTATGAATAATACATATATAATAATATTATAGGAAGGATAATATACAAATAAATATATATAAATGTTTTTGATCATAATATAAGTACATATTTTATAATATTTTTATAATTATAATTATATATGAATGAACACTTTTTAATAATGTTTTTAATAATAATAATACATATATATTAATACTATAGTAAGGATAATATGCAATTAAATATTGACAGGTTTTTTTTATCATAATATAAATACATATTTTAAAATTTTTATATAAAAATAATTATATATGAATGAACACTTTTTAATGATGTTTTTGTTATTAATAATACATATATAATAATATTATAGGAAGGATAATATACAAATAAATATATATAAATGTTTTTGATCATAATATAAATACATATTTTATAATATTTTTATAATAATAATTATATATGAATGAACACTTTTGAATAATGTTTTTGTTATTAATAATACATATATAATAATATTATAGGAAGAATAATATACAAATAAATATATATAAATGTTTTTGATCATAATATAAATACATATTTTATAATATTTTTATAATTATTATTATACATGAATGAACACTTTTTAATAATGTTTTTAATAATAATAATACATATATATTAATATTATAGTAAGGATAATATGCAATTAAATATTGACAGGTTTTTTTTATCATAATATAAATACATATTTTAAAATTTTTATATAAAAATAATTATATATGAATGAACAATTTTTAATAATGTTTTTAATAATAATAATACATATATATTAATATTATAGGAAGGATAATATGCAATTAAATATTGACAGGTTTTTTTTATCATAATATAAATACATATTTTAAAGTTTTTTATAATAATAATTATATATGAATGAACACTTTTTAATAATTTTTTTGTTATGAATAATACATATATAATAATATTATAGGAAGGATAATATACAAATAAATATATATAAATGTTTTTGATCATAATATAAGTACATATTTTATAATATTTTTATAATTATAATTATATATGAATGAACACTTTTTAATAATGTTTTTAATAATAATAATACATATATATTAATACTATAGTAAGGATAATATGCAATTAAATATTGACAGGTTTTTTTTATCATAATATAAATACATATTTTAAAATTTTTATATAAAAATAATTATATATGAATGAACACTTTTTAATGATGTTTTTGTTATTAATAATACATATATAATAATATTATAGGAAGGATAATATACAAATAAATATATATAAATGTTTTTGATCATAATATAAATACATATTTTATAATATTTTTATAATAATAATTATATATGAATGAACACTTTTGAATAATGTTTTTGTTATTAATAATACATATATAATAATATTATAGGAAGAATAATATACAAATAAATATATATAAATGTTTTTGATCATAATATAAATACATATTTTATAATATTTTTATAATTATTATTATACATGAATGAACACTTTTTAATAATGTTTTTAATAATAATAATACATATATATTAATATTATAGTAAGGATAATATGCAATTAAATATTGACAGGTTTTTTTTATCATAATATAAATACATATTTTAAAATTTTTATATAAAAATAATTATATATAAATGAACACTTTTTAATGATGTTTTTGTTATTAATAATACATATATAATAATATTATAGGAAGGATAATATACGAATAAATATATATAAATGTTTTTGATCATAATATAAATACATATTTTATAATATTTTTATAATTATTATTATACATGAATGAACACTTTTTAATAATGTTTTTAATAATAATAATACATATATATTAATATTATAGTAAGGATAATATGCAATTAAATATTGACAGGTTTTTTTTATCATAATATAAATACATATTTTAAAATTTTTATATAAAAATAATTATATATGAATGAACACTTTTTAATGATGTTTTTGTTATTAATAATACATATATAATAATATTATAGGAAGGATAATATTCAAATAAATATATATAAATTCTTTTGATCATAATATAAATACATATTTTATAATATTTTTATAATAATAATTATATATGAATGAACACTTTTGAATAATGTTTTTGTTATAATAATACATATATAATAATATTATAGGAAGGATAATATACAAATAAATATATATAAATGTTTTTGATCATAATATAAATACATATTTTATAATATTTTTATAATTATAATTATATATGAATGAACACTTTTTAATAATGTTTTTAATAATAATAATACATATATATTAATATTATAGGAAGGATAATATGCAATTAAATATTGACAGGTTTTTTTTATCATAATATAAATACATATTTTAAAGTTTTTTATAATAATAATTATATATGAATGAACACTTTTTAGTAATGTTTTTGTAATTAATAATACAAATATAATAATATTATAGAAACAATAATATGCAAACAAATATTGACAGGTTTTTTTGATCATAATATAAATACATAGTTTAAAGTTTTTTTATAATTATAATTATATATGAATGAACACTTTTTAATAATGTTTTTGTTATGAATAATACATATATAATAATATTATAGGAAGGATAATATACAAATAAATATATAAAAATGTTTTTGATCATAATATAAATACATATTTTATAATATTTTTATAATTATAATTATATATGAATGAACACTTTTTAATAATGTTTTTAATAATAATAATACATATATATTAATATTATAGTAAGGATAATATGCAATTAAATATTGACAGGTTTTTTTTATCATAATATAAATACATATTTTATAATTTTTATATAAAAATAATTATATATGAATGAACACTTTTTAATGATGTTTTTGTTATTAATAATACATATATAATAATATTATAGGAAGGATAATATACAAATAAATATATATAAATGTTTTTGATCATAATATAAATACATATTTTATAATATTTTTATAATAATAATTATATATGAATGAACACTTTTGAATAATGTTTTTGTTATTAATAATACATATATAATAATATTATAGGAAGGATAATATACAAATAAATATATATAAATGTTTTCGATCATAATATAAATACATATTTTATAATATTTTTATAATAATAATTATATATGAATGAACACTTTTTAATATATAAAAATGTTTTTGATCATAATATAAATACATATTTTATAATATTTTTATAATTATAATTATATATGAATGAACACTTTTTAATAATGTTTTTAATAATAATAATACATATATATTAATATTATAGTAAGGATAATATGCAATTAAATATTGACAGGTTTTTTTTATCATAATATAAATACATATTTTAAAATTTTTATATAAAAATAATTATATATAAATGAACACTTTTTAATGATGTTTTTGTTATTAATAATACATATATAATAATATTATAGGAAGGATAATATACAAATAAATATATATAAATGTTTTTGATCATAATATAAATACATATTTTATAATATTTTTATAATTATTATTATACATGAATGAACACTTTTTAATAATGTTTTTAATAATAATAATACATATATATTAATATTATAGTAAGGATAATATGCAATTAAATATTGACAGGTTTTTTTATCATAATATAAATACATATTTTAAAATTTTTATATAAAAATAATTATATATGAATGAACACTTTTTAATGATGTTTTTGTTATTAATAATACATATATAATAATATTATAGGAAGGATAATATTCAAATAAATATATATAAATGTTTTTGATCATAATATAAATACATATTTTATAATATTTTTATAATAATAATTATATATGAATGAACACTTTTGAATAATGTTTTTGTTATTAATAATACATATATAATAATATTATAGGAAGGATAATATACAAATAAATATATATAAATGTTTTTGATCATAATATAAATACATATTTTATAATATTTTTATAATTATAATTATATATGAATGAACACTTTTTAATAATGTTTTTAATAATAATAATAGATATATATTAATATTATAGGAAGGATAATATGCAATTAAATATTGACAGGTTTTTTTTATCATAATATAAATACATATTTTAAAGTTTTTTATAATAATAATTATATATGAATGAACACTTTTTAGTAATGTTTTTGTAATTAATAATACAAATATAATAATATTATAGAAACAATAATATGCAAATAAATATTGACAGGTTTTTTTGATCATAATATAAATACATAGTTTAAAGTTTTTTTATAATTATAATTATATATGAATGAACACTTTTTAATAATGTTTTTAATAATAATAATACATATATATTAATATTATAGTAAGGATAATATGCAATTAAATATTGACAGGTTTTTTTTATCATAATATAAATACATATTTTATAATTTTTATATAAAAATAATTATATATGAATGAACACTTTTTAATGATGTTTTTGTTATTAATAATACATATATAATAATATTATAGGAAGGATAATATACAAATAAATATATATAAATGTTTTTGATCATAATATAAATACATATTTTATAATATTTTTATAATAATAATTATATATGAATGAACACTTTTGAATAATGTTTTTGTTATTAATAATACATATATAATAATATTATAGGAAGGATAATATACAAATAAATATATATAAATGTTTTTGATCATAATATAAAAACATATTTTATAATATTTTTATAATAATAATTATATATGAATGAACACTTTTTAATAATGTTTTTGTTATTAATAATACATATATAATAATATTATAGAAACGATAATATGCAAATAAATATTGACAGGTTTTTTTGATCATAATATAAATACATAGTTTAAAGTTTTTTTATAATAATAATTATATATGAATGAACACTTTTTAGTAATGTTTTTGTAATTAATAATACAAATATAATAATATTATAGAAACGATAATATGCAAATAAATATTGACAGGTTTTTTTGATCATAATATAAATACATAGTTTAAAGTTTTTTTATAATTATAATTATATATGAATGAACACTTTTTAATAATGTTTTTGTTATGAATAATACATATATAATAATATTATAGGAAGGATAATATACAAATAAATATATATAAATTTTTTTGATCATAATATAAATACATATTTTATAATATTTTTATAATAATAATAATATATGAATGAACACTTTTTAATAATGTTTTTGTTATGAATAATACATATATAATAATATTATAGGAAGGATAATATACAAATAAATATATATAAATGTTTTTGATCATAATATAAATACATATTTTATAATATTTTTATAATAATAATAATATATGAATGAACACTTTTTAATAATGTTTTTGTTATGAATAATACATATATAATAATATTATAGGAAGGATAATATACAAATAAATATATATAAATGTTTTTGATCATAATATAAATACATATTTTATAATATTTTTATAATAATAATTATATATGAATGAACACTTTTTAATAATGTTTTTGTTATTAATAATACATATATAATAATATTATAGGAAGGATAATATACAAATAAATAAATATAAATGTTTTTGATCATAATATAAATACATATTTTATAATATTTTTATAATAATAATTATATATGAATGAACACTTTTGAATAATGTTTTTGTTATTAATAATACATATATAATAATATTATAGGAAGGATAATATACAAATAAATATATATAAATGTTTTTGATCATAATATAAAAACATATTTTATAATATTTTTATAATAATAATTATATATGAATGAACACTTTTTAATAATGTTTTTGTTATTAATAATACATATATAATAATATTATAGGAAGGATAATATGCAAATAAATATTCACAGGTTTTTTTATCATAATATAAATACATATTTTAAAGTTTTTTATAATAATAATAATATATGAATGAACACTTTTTAGTAATGTTTTTGTAATTAATAATACAAATATAATAATATTATAGAAACGATAATATGCAAATAAATATTGACAGGTTTTTTTGATCATAATATAAATACATAGTTTAAAGTTTTTTTATAATAATAATTATATATGAATGAACACTTTTTAGTAATGTTTTTGTAATTAATAATACAAATATAATAATATTATAGAAACGATAATATGCAAATAAATATTGACAGGTTTTTTTGATCATAATATAAATACATAGTTTAAAGTTTTTTTATAATTATAATTATATATGAATGAACACTTTTTAATAATGTTTTTGTTATGAATAATACATATATAATAATATTATAGGAAGGATAATATACAAATAAATATATATAAATTTTTTTGATCATAATATAAATACATATTTTATAATATTTTTATAATAATAATAATATATGATTGAACACTTTTTAATAATGTTTTTGTTATGAATAATACATATATAATAATATTATAGGAAGGATAATATACAAATAAATATATATAAATGTTTTTGATCATAATATAAATACATATTTTATAATATTTTTATAATAATAATTATATATGAATGAACACTTTTTAATAATGTTTTTGTTATTAATAATACATATATAATAATATTATAGGAAGGATAATATACAAATAAATATATATAAATGTTTTTGATCATAATATAAATACATATTTTATAATATTTTTATAATTATAATTATATATGAATGAACACTTTTTAATAATGTTTTTAATAATAATAATACATATATATTAATATTATAGTAAGGATAATATGCAATTAAATATTGACAGGTTTTTTTTATCATAATATAAATACATATTTTAAAATTTTTATATAAAAATAATTATATATGAATGAACACTTTTTAATGATGTTTTTGTAATTAATAATACATATAAAATAATATTATTGGAAGGATAATATGCAAATAAATATTCACAGGTTTTTTTATCATAATATAAATACATATTTTAAAGTTTTTTATAATAATAATTATATATGAATGAACACTTTTTAGTAATGTTTTTGTAATTAATAATACAAATATAATAATATTATAGAAACGATAATATGAAAATAAATATTGATAGGTTTTTTTATCATAATATAAATACATATTTTAAAGTTTTTTATAATAATAATTATATATGAATGAACACTTTTTAGTAATGTTTTTGTAATTAATAATACAAATATAATAATATTATAGAAACGATAATATGCAAATAAATATTGACAGGTTTTTTGATCATAATATAAATACATAGTTTAAAGTTTTTTTATAATTATAATTATATATGAATGAACACATTTTAATAATGTTTTTGTTATGAATAATACATATATAATAATATTATAGAAAGGATAATATACAAATAAATATATATAAATGTTTTTGATCATAATATAAATACATATTTTATAATATTTTTATAATAATAATAATATATGAATGAACACTTTTTAATAATGTTTTTGTTATTAATAATACATATATAATAATATTATAGGAAGGATAATATACAAATAAATATATATAAATGTTTTTGATCATAATATAAATACATATTTTATAATATTTTTATAATAATAATTATATATGAATGAACACTTTTTAATAATGTTTTTGTTATTAATAATACATATATAATAATATTATAGGAAGGATAATATACAAATAAATATATATAAATGTTTTTGATCATAATATAAATACATATTTTATAATATTTTTATAATTATAATTATATATGAATGAACACTTTTTAATAATGTTTTTGTTATTAATAATACATATATAATAATATTATAGGAAGGATAATATACAAATAAATATATATAAATGTTTTTGATCATAATATAAATACATATTTTATAATATTTTTATAATAATAATTATATATGAATGAACACTTTTTAATAATGTTTTTGTTATTAATAATACATATATAATAATATTATAGGAAGGATAATATACAAATAAATATATATAAATGTTTTTGATCATAATATAAATACATATTTTATAATATTTTTTATAATTATAATTATATATGAATGAACACTTTTTAATAATGTTTTTAATAATAATAATACATATATATTAATATTATAGTAAGGATAATATGCAATTAAATATTGACAGGTTTTTTTTTAATCATAATATAAATACATATTTTAAAATTTTTATATAAAAATAATTATATATGAATGAACACTTTTTAATGATGTTTTTGTAATTAATAATACATATATAATAATATTATAGGAAGGATAATATGCAAATAAATATTCACAGGTTTTTTTATCATAATATAAATACATATTTTAAAGTTTTTTATTATAATAATTATATATTAATGAACACTTTTTAGTAATGTTTTTGTAATTAATAATACAAATATAATAATATTATAGAAACGATAATATGCAAATAAATATTGACAGGTTTTTTTGATCATAATATAAATACAAAGTTTAAAGTTTTTTTATAATTATAATTATATATGAATGAACACTTTTTAATAATGTTTTTGTTATGAATAATACATATATTATAATATTATAGGAAGGATAATATACAAATTAATATATATAAATGTTTTTGATCATAATATAAATACATATTTTATAATATTTTTATAATAATAATTATATATGAATGAACACTTTTGAATAATGTTTTTGTTATTAATAATACATATATAATAATATTATAGGAAGGATAATATACAAATAAATATATATAAATGTTTTTGATCATAATATAAATACATATTTTATAATATTTTTATATAAAAAAAATTATATATGAATGAACAATTTTTAATAATGTTTTTAATAATAATTATACATATATATTAATATTATAGGAAGGATAATATGCAATTAAATATTGACAGGTTTTTTTTATCATAATATAAATACATATTTTAAAATTTTTATATAATAATAATTATATATGAATGAACACTTTTTAATAATTTTTTTGTTATGAATAATACATATATAATAATATTATAGGAAGGATAATATACAAATAAATATATATAAATGTTTTTGATCATAATATAAATACATATTTTATAATATTTTTATAATTATAATTATATATGAATGAACACTTTTGAATAATGTTTTTGTTATTAATAATACATATATAATAATATTATAGGAAGGATAATATACAAATAAATATATATAAATGTTTTTGATCATAATATAAAAACATATTTTATAATATTTTTATAATAATAATTATATATGAATGAACACTTTTTAATAATGTTTTTGTTATTAATAATACATATATAATAATATTATAGGAAGGATAATATGCAAATAAATATTCAAAGGTTTTTTTATCATAATATAAATACATATTTTAAAGTTTTTTATAATAATAATAATATATGAATGAACACTTTTTAGTAATGTTTTTGTAATTAATAATACAAATATAATAATATTATAGAAACGATAATATGCAAATAAATATTGACAGGTTTTTTTTATCATAATATAAATACATAGTTTAAAGTTTTTTTATAATAATAATTATATATGAATGAACACTTTTTAGTAATGTTTTTGTAATTAATAATACAAATATAATAATATTATAGAAACGATAATATGCAAATAAATATTGACAGGTTTTTTTGATCATAATATAAATACATAGTTTAAAGTTTTTTTATAATTATAATTATATATGAATGAACACTTTTTAATAATGTTTTTGTTATGAATAATACATATATAATAATATTATAGGAAGGATAATATACAAATAAATATATATAAATTTTTTTGATCATAATATAAATACATATTTTATAATATTTTTATAATAATAATAATATATGAATGAACACTTTTTAATAATGTTTTTGTTATGAATAATACATATATAATAATATTATAGGAAGGATAATATACAAATAAATATATATAAATGTTTTTGATCATAATATAAATACATATTTTATAATATTTTTATAATAATAATTATATATGAATGAACACTTTTTAATAATGTTTTTGTTATTAATAATACATATATAATAATATTATAGGAAGGATAATATACAAATAAATATATATAAATGTTTTTGATCATAATATAAATACATATTTTATAATATTTTTATAATTATAATTATATATGAATGAACACTTTTTAATAATGTTTTTAATAATAATAATACATATATATTAATATTATAGTAAGGATAATATGCAATTAAATATTGACAGGTTTTTTTTATCATAATATAAATACATATTTTAAAATTTTTATATAAAAATAATTATATATTAATGAACACTTTTTAATGATGTTTTTGTAATTAATAATACATATAAAATAATATTATAGGAAGGATAATATGCAAATAAATATTCACAGGTTTTTTTATCATAATATAAATACATATTTTAAAGTTTTTTATAATAATAATTATATATGAATGAACACTTTTTAGTAATGTTTTTGTAATTAATAATACAAATATAATAATATTATAGAAACGATAATATGAAAATAAATATTGATAGGTTTTTTTATCATAATATAAATACATATTTTAAAGTTTTTTATAATAATAATTATATATGAATGAACACTTTTTAGTAATGTTTTTGTAATTAATAATACAAATATAATAATATTATAGAAACGATAATATGCAAATAAATATTGACAGGTTTTTTGATCATAATATAAATACATAGTTTAAAGTTTTTTTATAATTATAATTATATATGAATGAACACATTTTAATAATGTTTTTGTTATGAATAATACATATATAATAATATTATAGAAAGGATAATATACAAATAAATATATATAAATGTTTTTGATCATAATATAAATACATATTTTATAATATTTTTATAATAATAATAATATATGAATGAACACTTTTTAATAATGTTTTTGTTATTAATAATACATATATAATAATATTATAGGAAGGATAATATACAAATAAATATATATAAATGTTTTTGATCATAATATAAATACATATTTTATAATATTTTTATAATAATAATTATATATGAATGAACACTTTTTAATAATGTTTTTGTTATTAATAATACATATATAATAATATTATAGGAAGGATAATATACAAATAAATATATATAAATGTTTTTGATCATAATATAAATACATATTTTATAATATTTTTATAATTATAATTATATATGAATGAACACTTTTTAATAATGTTTTTGTTATTAATAATACATATATAATAATATTATAGGAAGGATAATATACAAATAAATATATATAAATGTTTTTGATCATAATATAAATACATATTTTATAATATTTTTATAATAATAATTATATATGAATGAACACTTTTTAATAATGTTTTTGTTATTAATAATACATATATAATAATATTATAGGAAGGATAATATACAAATAAATATATATAAATGTTTTTGATCATAATATAAATACATATTTTATAATATTTTTTATAATTATAATTATATATGAATGAACACTTTTTAATAATGTTTTTAATAATAATAATACATATATATTAATATTATAGTAAGGATAATATGCAATTAAATATTGACAGGTTTTTTTTTAATCATAATATAAATACATATTTTAAAATTTTTATATAAAAATAATTATATATGAATGAACACTTTTTAATGATGTTTTTGTAATTAATAATACATATATAATAATATTATAGGAAATATAATATGCAAATAAATATTCACAGGTTTTTTTTATCATAATATAAATACATATTTTAAAGTTTTTTATTATAATAATTATATATTAATGAACACTTTTTAGTAATGTTTTTGTAATTAATAATACAAATATAATAATATTATAGAAACGATAATATGCAAATAAATATTGACAGGTTTTTTTGATCATAATATAAATACAAAGTTTAAAGTTTTTTTATAATTATAATTATATATGAATGAACACTTTTTAATAATGTTTTTGTTATGAATAATACATATATAATAATATTATAGGAAGGATAATATACAAATTAATATATATAAATGTTTTTGATCATAATATAAATACATATTTTATAATATTTTTATAATAATAATTATATATGAATGAACACTTTTGAATAATGTTTTTGTTATTAATAATACATATATAATAATATTATAGGAAGGATAATATACAAATAAATATATATAAATGTTTTTGATCATAATATAAATACATATTTTATAATATTTTTATATAAAAAAAATTATATATGAATGAACAATTTTTAATAATGTTTTTAATAATAATTATACATATATATTAATATTATAGGAAGGATAATATGCAATAAAATATTGACAGGTTTTTTTATCATAATATAAATACATATTTTAAAGTTTTTTATAATAATAATTATATATGAATGAACACTTTTTAATAATTTTTTTGTTATGAATAATACATATATAATAATATTATAGGAAGGATAATATACAAATAAATATATATAAATGTTTTTGATCATAATATAAATACATATTTTATAATATTTTTATAATTATAATTATATATGAATGAACACTTTTTAATAATGTTTTTAATAATAATAATACATATATATTAATACTATAGTAAGGATAATATGCAATTAAATATTGACAGGTTTTTTTTATCATAATATAAATACATATTTTAAAATTTTTATATAAAAATAATTATATATGAATGAACACTTTTTAATGATGTTTTTGTTATTAATAATACATATATAATAATATTATAGGAAGGATAATATACAAATAAATATATATAAATGTTTTTGATCATAATATAAATACATATTTTATAATATTTTTATAATAATAATTATATATGAATGAACACTTTTGAATAATGTTTTTGTTATTAATAATACATATATAATAATATTATAGGAAGGATAATATACAAATAAATATATATAAATGTTTTTGATCATAATATAAATACATATTTTATAATATTTTTATAATTATTATTATACATGAATGAACACTTTTTAATAATGTTTTTAATAATAATAATACATATATATTAATATTATAGTAAGGATAATATGCAATTAAATATTGACAGGTTTTTTTATCATAATATAAATACATAATTTTAAAATTTTATATAAAAATAATTATATATGAATGAACACTTTTTAATGATGTTTTTGTTATTAATAATACATATATAATAATATTATAGGAAGGATAATATTCAAATAAATATATATAAATGTTTTTGATCATAATATAAATACATATTTTATAATATTTTTATAATAATAATTATATATGAATGAACACTTTTGAATAATGTTTTTGTTATTAATAATACATATATAATAATATTATAGGAAGGAAAATATACAAATAAATATATATAAATGTTTTTGATCATAATATAAATACATATTTTATAATATTTTTATAATTATAATTATATATGAATGAACACTTTTTAATAATGTTTTTAATAATAATAATTCATATATATTAATATTATAGGAAGGATAATATGCAATTAAATATTGACAGGTTTTTTTATCATAATATAAATACATATTTTAAAGTTTTTTATAATAATAATTATATATGAATGAACACTTTTTAGTAATGTTTTTGTAATTAATAATACAAATATAATAATATTATAGAAACAATAATATGCAAACAAATATTGACAGGTTTTTTTGATCATAATATAAATACATAGTTTAAAGTTTTTTTATAATTATAATTATATATGAATGAACACTTTTTAATAATGTTTTTGTTATGAATAATACATATATAATAATATTATAGGAAGGATAATATACAAATAAATATATATAAATGTTTTTGATCATAATATAAATACATATTTTATAATATTTTTATAATAATAATTATATATGAATGAACACTTTTTAATAATGTTTTTGTTATTAATAATACATATATAATAATATTATAGGAAGGATAATATACAAATAAATATATATAAATGTTTTTGATCATAATATAAATACATATTTTATAATATTTTTATAATTATAATTATATATGAATGAACACTTTTTAATAATGTTTTTAATAATAATAATACATATATATTAATACTATAGTAAGGATAATATGCAATTAAATATTGACAGGTTTTTTTTATCATAATATAAATACATATTTTAAAATTTTTATATAAAAATAATTATATATGAATGAACACTTTTTAATGATGTTTTTGTTATTAATAATACATATATAATAATATTATAGGAAGGATAATATACAAATAAATATATATAAATGTTTTTGATCATAATATAAATACATATTTTATAATATTTTTATAATAATAATTATATATGAATGAACACTTTTGAATAATGTTTTTGTTATTAATAATACATATATAATAATATTATAGGAAGGATAATATACAAATAAATATATATAAATGTTTTTGATCATAATATAAATACATATTTTATAATATTTTTATAATTATTATTATACATGAATGAACACTTTTTAATAATGTTTTTAATAATAATAATACATATATATTAATATTATAGTAAGGATAATATGCAATTAAATATTGACAGGTTTTTTTATCATAATATAAATACATAATTTTAAAATTTTATATAAAAATAATTATATATGAATGAACACTTTTTAATGATGTTTTTGTTATTAATAATACATATATAATAATATTATAGGAAGGATAATATTCAAATAAATATATATAAATGTTTTTGATCATAATATAAATACATATTTTATAATATTTTTATAATAATAATTATATATGAATGAACACTTTTGAATAATGTTTTTGTTATTAATAATACATATATAATAATATTATAGGAAGGAAAATATACAAATAAATATATATAAATGTTTTTGATCATAATATAAATACATATTTTATAATATTTTTATAATTATAATTATATATGAATGAACACTTTTTAATAATGTTTTTAATAATAATAATTCATATATATTAATATTATAGGAAGGATAATATGCAATTAAATATTGACAGGTTTTTTTATCATAATATAAATACATATTTTAAAGTTTTTTATAATAATAATTATATATGAATGAACACTTTTTAGTAATGTTTTTGTAATTAATAATACAAATATAATAATATTATAGAAACAATAATATGCAAACAAATATTGACAGGTTTTTTTGATCATAATATAAATACATAGTTTAAAGTTTTTTTATAATTATAATTATATATGAATGAACACTTTTTAATAATGTTTTTGTTATGAATAATACATATATAATAATATTATAGGAAGGATAATATACAAATAAATATATATAAATGTTTTTGATCATAATATAAATACATATTTTATAATATTTTTATAATAATAATTATATATGAATGAACACTTTTTAATAATGTTTTTGTTATTAATAATACATATATAATAATATTATAGGAAGGATAATATACAAATAAATATATATAAATGTTTTTGATCATAATATAAATACATATTTTATAATATTTTTTATAATTATAATTATATATGAATGAACACTTTTTAATAATGTTTTTAATAATAATAATACATATATATTAATATTATAGTAAGGATAATATGCAATTAAATATTGACAGGTTTTTTTTATCATAATATAAATACATATTTTAAAATTTTTATATAAAAATAATTATATATGAATGAACACTTTTTAATGATGTTTTTGTAATTAATAATACATATATAATAATATTATAGGAAGGATAATATGCAAATAAATATTCACAGGTTTTTTTTATCATAATATAAATAATACATATTTTAAAGTTTTTTATTATAATAATTATATATTAATGAACACTTTTTAGTAATGTTTTTGTAATTAATAATACAAATATAATAATATTATAGAAACGATAATATGCAAATAAATATTGACAGGTTTTTTTGATCATAATATAAATACAAAGTTTAAAGTTTTTTTATAATTATAATTATATATAAATGAACACTTTTTAATAATGTATTTGTTATGAATAATACATATATAATAATATTATAGGAAGGATAATATACAAATTAATATATATAAATGTTTTTGATCATAATATAAATACATATTTTATAATATTTTTATAATAATAATTATATATGAATAAACACTTTTGAATAATGTTTTTGTTATTAATAATACATATATAATAATATTATAGGAAGGATAATATACAAATAAATATATATAAATGTTTTTGATCATAATATAAACACATATTTTATAATATTTTTATATAAAAAAAATTATATATGAATGAACAATTTTTAATAATGTTTTTAATAATAATTATACATATATATTAATATTATAGGAAGGATAATATGCAATTAAATATTGACAGGTTTTTTTTATCATAATATAAATACATATTTTAAAGTTTTTTATAATAATAATTATATATGAATGAACACTTTTTAATAATTTTTTTGTTATGAATAATACATATATAATAATATTATAGGAAGGATAATATACAAATAAATATATATAAATGTTTTTGATCATAATATAAATACATATTTTATAATATTTTTATAATTATAATAATATATAAATGAACACTTTTTAATAATGTTTTTAATAATAATAATACATATATATTAATACTATAGTAAGGATAATATGCAATTAAATATTGACAGGTTTTTTTTATCATAATATAAATACATATTTTAAAATTTTTATATAAAAATAATTATATATGAATGAACCCATTATAATGATGTTTTTGTTATTAATAATACATATATAATAATATTATAGGAAGGATAATATACAAATAAATATATATAAATGTTTTTGATCATAATATAAATACATATTTTATAATATTTTTATAATAATAATTATATATGAATGAACACTTTTGAATAATGTTTTTGTTATTAATAATACATATATAATAATATTATAGGAAGGATAATATACAAATAAATATATATAAATGTTTTTGATCATAATATAAATACATATTTTATAATATTTTTATAATTATTATTATACATGAATGAACACTTTTTAATAATGTTTTTAATAATAATAATACATATATATTAATATTATAGTAAGGATAATATGCAATTAAATATTGACAGGTTTTTTTTATCATAATATAAATACATAATTTTAAAATTTTATATAAAAATAATTATATATGAATGAACACTTTTTAATGATGTTTTTGTTATTAATAATACATATATAATAATATTATAGGAAGGATAATATACAAATAAATATATATAAATGTTTTTGATCATAATATAAATACATATTTTATAATATTTTTATAATAATAATTATATATGAATGAACACTTTTTAGTAATGTTTTTGTAATTAATAATACAAATATAATAATATTATAGAAACAATAATATGCAAATAAATATTGACAGGTTTTTTTGATCATAATATAAATACATAGTTTAAAGTTTTTTTATAATTATAATTATATATGAATGAACACTTTTTAATGATGTTTTTGTTATTAATAATACATATATAATAATATTATAGGAAGGATAATATACAAATAAATATATATAAATGTTTTTAAAAAGTGTTCATTCATATATAATTATTATTATAAAAAACTTTAAAATATGTATTAATATTATGATAAAAAAACCTGTGAATATTTATTTGCATATTATCCTTCCTATAATATTATTATATATGTATTATTAATTACAAAAACATCATTAAAAAGTGTTCATTCATATATAATTATTTTTATATAAAAATTTTAAAATATGTATTTATATTATGATAAAAAAACCTGTCAATATTTAATTGCATATTATCCTACTATAATATTAATATATATGTATTATTATTATTAAAAACATTATTAAAAAGTGTTCATTCATATATAATTATAATTATAAAAATATTATAAAATATGTATTTATATTATGATCAAAAACATTTATATATATTTATTTGTATATTATCCTTCCTATAATATTATTATATATGTATTATTAATAACAAAAACATTATTAAAAAGTGTTCATTCATATATAATTATTATTATAAAAATATTATAAAATATGTATTTATATTATGATCAAAAACATTTATATATATTTATTTGTATATTATTCTTCCTATAATATTATTATATATGTATTATTCATAACAAAAACATTATTAAAAAGTGTTCATTCATATATTATTATTATTATAAAAATATTATAAAATATGTATTTATATTATGATCAAAAAAATTTATATATATTTATTTGTATATTATCCTTCCTATAATATTATTATATATGTATTATTCATAACAAAAACATTATTAAAAAGTGTTCATTCATATATAATTATAATTATAAAAAAACTTTAAACTATGTATTTATATTATGATCAAAAAAACCTGTCAATATTTATTTGCATATTATCGTTTCTATAATATTATTATATTTGTATTATTAATTACAAAAACATTACTAAAAAGTGTTCATTCATATATAATTATTATTATAAAAAAACTTTAAACTATGTATTTATATTATGATAAAAAAAACCTGTCAATATTTATTTGCATATTATCGTTTCTATAATATTATTATATTTGTATTATTAATTACAAAAACATTACTAAAAAGTGTTCATTCATATATTATTATTATTATAAAAAACTTTAAAATATGTATTTATATTATGATAAAAAAAACCTGTGAATATTTATTTGCATATTATCCTTCCTATAATATTATTATATATGTATTATTAATAACAAAAACATCATTAAAAAGTGTTCATTCATATATAATTATTTTTATATAAAAATTATAAAATATGTATTTATATTATGATAAAAAAAACCTGTCAATATTTAATTGCATATTATCCTTACTATAATATTAATATATATGTATTATTATTATTAAAAACATTATTAAAAAGTGTTTATTCATATATAATTATAATTATAAAAATATTATAAAATATGTATTTATATTATGATCAAAAACATTTTTATATATTTATTTGTATATTATCCTTCCTATAATATTATTATATATGTATTATTCATAACAAAAACATTATTAAAAAGTGTTCATTCATATATAATTATAATTATAAAAAAACTTTAAACTATGTATTTATATTATGATCAAAAAAACCTGTCAATATTTGTTTGCATATTATTGTTTCTATAATATTATTATATTTGTATTATTAATTACAAAAACATTACTAAAAAGTGTTCATTCATATATAATTATTATTATAAAAAACTTTAAAATATGTATTTATATTATGATAAAAAAAACCTGTCAATATTTAATTGCATATTATCCTTCCTATAATATTAATATATATGAATTATTATTATTAAAAACATTATTAAAAAGTGTTCATTCATATATAATTATAATTATAAAAATATTATAAAATATGTATTTATATTATGATCAAAAACATTTATATATATTTATTTGTATATTATCCTTCCTATAATATTATTATATATGTATTATTAATAACAAAAACATTATTCAAAAGTGTTCATTCATATATAATTATTATTATAAAAATATTATAAAATATGTATTTATATTATGATCAAAAACATTTATATATATTTATTTGTATATTATCCTTCCTATAATATTATTATATATGTATTATTAATAACAAAAACATCATTAAAAAGTGTTCATTCATATATAATTATTTTTATATAAAAATTTTAAAATATGTATTTATATTATGATAAAAAAAACCTGTCAATATTTAATTGCATATTATCCTTACTATAATATTAATATATATGTATTATTATTATTAAAAACATTATTAAAAAGTGTTCATTCATATATAATTATAATAATAAAAATATTATAAAATATGTATTTATATTATGATCAAAAACATTTATATATATTTATTTGTATATTATCCTTCCTATAATATTATTATATATGTATTATTAATTACAAAAACATTACTAAAAAGTGTTCATTCATATATAATTATTATTATAAAAAAACTTTAAACTATGTATTTATATTATGATCAAAAAAACCTGTCAATATTTATTTGCATATTATCGTTTCTATAATATTATTATATTTGTATTATTAATTACAAAAACATTACTAAAAAGTGTTCATTCATATATTATTATTATTATAAAAAACTTTAAAATATGTATTTATATTATGATAAAAAAACCTGTGAATATTTATTTGCATATTATCCTTCCTATAATATTATTATATATGTATTATTAATAACAAAAACATTATTAAAAAGTGTTCATTCATATATAATTATTATTATAAAAATATTATAAAATATGTATTTATATTATGATCAAAAACATTTATATATATTTATTTGTATATTATCCTTCCTATAATATTATTATATATGTATTATTAATAACAAAAACATTATTCAAAAGTGTTAATTCATATATAATTATTATTATAAAAATATTATAAAATATGTATTTATATTATGATCAAAAACATTTATATATATTTATTTGTATATTATCCTTCCTATAATATTATTATATATGTATTATTAATAACAAAAACATCATTAAAAAGTGTTCATTCATATATAATTATTTTTATATAAAAATTATAAAATATGTATTTATATTATGATAAAAAAAACCTGTCAATATTTAATTGCATATTATCCTTACTATAATATTAATATATATGTATTATTATTATTAAAAACATTATTAAAAAGTGTTTATTCATATATAATTATAATTATAAAAATATTATAAAATATGTATTTATATTATGATCAAAAACATTTTTATATATTTATTTGTATATTATCCTTCCTATAATATTATTATATATGTATTATTCATAACAAAAACATTATTAAAAAGTGTTCATTCATATATAATTATAATTATAAAAAAACTTTAAACTATGTATTTATATTATGATCAAAAAAACCTGTCAATATTTGTTTGCATATTATTGTTTCTATAATATTATTATATTTGTATTATTAATTACAAAAACATTACTAAAAAGTGTTCATTCATATATAATTATTATTATAAAAAACTTTAAAATATGTATTTATATTATGATAAAAAAAACCTGTCAATATTTAATTGCATATTATCCTTCCTATAATATTAATATATATGAATTATTATTATTAAAAACATTATTAAAAAGTGTTCATTCATATATAATTATAATTATAAAAATATTATAAAATATGTATTTATATTATGATCAAAAACATTTATATATATTTATTTGTATATTATCCTTCCTATAATATTATTATATATGTATTATTAATAACAAAAACATTATTCAAAAGTGTTCATTCATATATAATTATTATTATAAAAATATTATAAAATATGTATTTATATTATGATCAAAAACATTTATATATATTTATTTGTATATTATCCTTCCTATAATATTATTATATATGTATTATTAATAACAAAAACATCATTAAAAAGTGTTCATTCATATATAATTATTTTTATATAAAAATTATAAAATATGTATTTATATTATGATAAAAAAAACCTGTCAATATTTAATTGCATATTATCCTTACTATAATATTAATATATATGTATTATTATTATTAAAAACATTATTAAAAAGTGTTTATTCATATATAATTATAATTATAAAAATATTATAAAATATGTATTTATATTATGATCAAAAACATTTTTATATATTTATTTGTATATTATCCTTCCTATAATATTATTATATATGTATTATTCATAACAAAAACATTATTAAAAAGTGTTCATTCATATATAATTATAATTATAAAAAAACTTTAAACTATGTATTTATATTATGATCAAAAAAACCTGTCAATATTTGTTTGCATATTATTGTTTCTATAATATTATTATATTTGTATTATTAATTACAAAAACATTACTAAAAAGTGTTCATTCATATATAATTATTATTATAAAAAACTTTAAAATATGTATTTATATTATGATAAAAAAAACCTGTCAATATTTAATTGCATATTATCCTTCCTATAATATTAATATATATGAATTATTATTATTAAAAACATTATTAAAAAGTGTTCATTCATATATAATTATAATTATAAAAATATTATAAAATATGTATTTATATTATGATCAAAAACATTTATATATATTTATTTGTATATTATCCTTCCTATAATATTATTATATATGTATTATTAATAACAAAAACATTATTCAAAAGTGTTCATTCATATATAATTATTATTATAAAAATATTATAAAATATGTATTTATATTATGATCAAAAACATTTATATATATTTATTTGTATATTATCCTTCCTATAATATTATTATATATGTATTATTAATAACAAAAACATCATTAAAAAGTGTTCATTCATATATAATTATTTTTATATAAAAATTATAAAATATGTATTTATATTATGATAAAAAAAACCTGTCAATATTTAATTGCATATTATCCTTACTATAATATTAATATATATGTATTATTATTATTAAAAACATTATTAAAAAGTGTTTATTCATATATAATTATAATTATAAAAATATTATAAAATATGTATTTATATTATGATCAAAAACATTTTTATATATTTATTTGTATATTATCCTTCCTATAATATTATTATATATGTATTATTCATAACAAAAACATTATTAAAAAGTGTTCATTCATATATAATTATAATTATAAAAAAACTTTAAACTATGTATTTATATTATGATCAAAAAAACCTGTCAATATTTGTTTGCATATTATTGTTTCTATAATATTATTATATTTGTATTATTAATTACAAAAACATTACTAAAAAGTGTTCATTCATATATAATTATTATTATAAAAAACTTTAAAATATGTATTTATATTATGATAAAAAAAACCTGTCAATATTTAATTGCATATTATCCTTCCTATAATATTAATATATATGAATTATTATTATTAAAAACATTATTAAAAAGTGTTCATTCATATATAATTATAATTATAAAAATATTATAAAATATGTATTTATATTATGATCAAAAACATTTATATATATTTATTTGTATATTATCCTTCCTATAATATTATTATATATGTATTATTAATAACAAAAACATTATTCAAAAGTGTTCATTCATATATAATTATTATTATAAAAATATTATAAAATATGTATTTATATTATGATCAAAAACATTTATATATATTTATTTGAATATTATCCTTCCTATAATATTATTATATATGTATTATTAATAACAAAAACATCATTAAAAAGTGTTCATTCATATATAATTATTTTTATGTAAAATTTTAAAATTATGTATTTATATTATGATAAAAAAAACCTGTCAATATTTAATTGCATATTATCCTTACTATAATATTAATATATATGTATTATTATTATTAAAAACATTATTAAAAAGTGTTCATTCATGTATAATAATAATTATAAAAATATTATAAAATATGTATTTATATTATGATCAAAAACATTTATATATATTTATTTGTATATTATCCTTCCTATAATATTATTATATATGTATTATTAATAACAAAAACATTATTCAAAAGTGTTCATTCATATATAATTATTATTATAAAAATATTATAAAATATGTATTTATATTATGATCAAAAACATTTATATATATTTATTTGTATATTATCCTTCCTATAATATTATTATATATGTATTATTAATAACAAAAACATCATTAAAAAGTGTTCAATCATATATAATTATTTTTATATAAAATTTTAAAATTATGTATTTATATTATGATAAAAAAAACCTGTCAATATTTAATTGCATATTATCCTTACTATAATATTAATATATATGTATTATTATTATTAAAAACATTATTAAAAAGTGTTCATTCATGTATAATAATAATTATAAAAATATTATAAAATATGTATTTATATTATGATCAAAAACATTTATATATATTTATTTGTATATTATCCTTCCTATAATATTATTATATATGTATTATTAATAACAAAAACATTATTCAAAAGTGTTCATTCATATATAATTATTATTATAAAAATATTATAAAATATGTATTTATATTATGATCAAAAACATTTATATATATTTATTTGTATATTATCCTTCCTATAATATTATTATATATGTATTATTAATAACAAAAACATCATTAAAAAGTGTTCATTCATATATAATTATTTTTATATAAAAATTTTAAAATATGTATTTATATTATGATAAAAAAAACCTGTCAATATTTAATTGCATATTATCCTTCCTATAATATTAATATATATGTATAATTATTATAAAAACATTATTAAAAATTGTTCATTCATATATATTTTTTTTTATATAAAAATATTATAAAATATGTATTTATATTATGATCAAAAACATTTATATATATTAATTTGTATATTATCCTTCCTATAATATTATTATATATGTATTATTCATAACAAAAACATTATTCAAAAGTGTTCATTCATATATAATTATAATTATAAAAAAACTTTAAACTTTGTATTTATATTATGATCAAAAAAACCTGTCAATATTTATTTGCATATTATCGTTTCTATAATATTATTATATTTGTATTATTAATTACAAAAACATTACTAAAAAGTGTTCATTCATATATAATTATTATAATAAAAAACTTTAAAATATGTATTTATATTATGATAAAAAAAACCTGTGAATATTTATTTGCATATTATCCTTCCTATAATATTATTATATATGTATTATTAATTACAAAAACATCATTAAAAAGTGTTCATTCATATATAATTATTTTTATATAAAAATTTTAAAATATGTATTTATATTATGATAAAAAAAACCTGTCAATATTTAATTGCATATTATCCTTACTATAATATTAATATATATGTATTATTATTATTAAAAACATTATTAAAAAGTGTTCATTCATATATAATTATAATTATAAAAAATATTATAAAATATGTATTTATATTATGATCAAAAACATTTATATATATTTATTTGTATATTATCCTTCCTATAATATTATTATATATGTATTATTAATAACAAAAACATTATTAAAAAGTGTTCATTCATATATAATTATTATTATAAAAATATTATAAAATATGTATTTATATTATGATCAAAAACATTTATATATATTTATTTGTATATTACCCTTCCTATAATATTATTATATATGTATTATTAATAACAAAAACATTATTAAAAAGTGTTCATTCATATATAATTATAATTATAAAAATATTATAAAATATGTATTTATATTATGATCAAAAACATTTATATATATTTATTTGTATATTATCCTTCCTATAATATTATTATATATGTATTATTAATAACAAAAACATTATTAAAAAGTGTTCATTCATATATAATTATTATTATAAAAATATTATAAAATATGTATTTATATTATGATCAAAAACATTTATATATATTTATTTGTATATTATCCTTCCTATAATATTATTATATATGTATTATTAATAACAAAAACATTATTAAAAAGTGTTCTTTCATATATTATTATTATTATAAAAATATTATAAAATATGTATTTATATTATGATCAAAAACATTTATATATATTTATTTGTATATTATCCTTTCTATAATATTATTATATATGTATTATTCATAACAAAAACATTATTAAAAAGTGTTCATTCATATATAATTATAATTATAAAAAAACTTTAAACTATGTATTTATATTATGATCTAAAAACCTGTCAATATTTATTTGCATATTATCGTTTCTATAATATTATTATATTTGTATTATTAATTACAAAAACATTACTAAAAAGTGTTCATTCATATATAATTATTATTATAAAAAACTTTAAAATATGTATTTATATTATGATAAAAAAACCTGTCAATATTTATTTTCATATTATCGTTTCTATAATATTATTATATTTGTATTATTAATTACAAAAACATTACTAAAAAGTGTTCATTCATATATAATTATTATTATAAAAAACTTTAAAATATGTATTTATATTATGATAAAAAAAAACCTGTGAATATTTATTTGCATATTATCCTTCCTATAATATTTTTTTATATGTATTATTAATTACAAAAACATCATTAAAAAGTGTTCATTCATATATAATTATTTTTATATAAAAATTTTAAAATATGTATTTATATTATGATAAAAAAAACCTGTCAATATTTAATTGCATATTATCCTTACTATAATATTAATATATATGTATTATTATTATTAAAAACATTATTAAAAAGTGTTCATTCATATATAATTATAATTATAAAAATATTATAAAATATGTATTTATATTATGATCAAAAACATTTATATATATTTATTTGTATATTATCCTTCCTATAATAATATTATATATGTATTAATAATAACAAAAACATTATTCAAAAGTGTTCATTCATATATAATTATTATTATAAAAATATTATAAAATATGTATTTATATTATGATCAAAAACATTTATATATATTTATTTGTATATTATCCTTCCTATAATATTATTATATATGTATTATTCATAACAAAAACATTATTAAAAAGTGTTCATTCATATATAATTATAATTATAAAAAAACTTTAAACTATGTATTTATATTATGATCAAAAAAACCTGTCAATATTTATTTGCATATTATCGTTTCTATAATATTATTATATTTGTATTATTAATTACAAAAACATTACTAAAAAGTGTTCATTCATATATAATTATTATTATAAAAAAACTTTAAACTATGTATTTATATTATGATCAAAAAAACCTGTCAATATTTATTTGCATATTATCGTTTCTATAATATTATTATATTTGTATTATTAATTACAAAAACATTACTAAAAAGTGTTCATTCATATATTATTATTATTATAAAAAACTTTAAAATATGTATTTATATTATGATAAAAAAACCTGTGAATATTTATTTGCATATTATCCTTCCTATAATATTATTATATATGTATTATTAATAACAAACACATTGTTAAAAAGTGTTCATTCATATATAATTATAATTATAAAAATATTATAAAATATGTATTTATATTATGATCAAAAACATTTATATATATTTATTTGTATATTATCCTTTATATAATATTATTATATATGTATTATTAATTACAAAAACATTACTAAAAAGTGTTCATTCATATATAATTATTATTATAAAAAAACTTTAAACTATGTATTTATATTATGATCAAAAAAACCTGTCAATATTTATTTGCATATTATCGTTTCTATAATATTATTATATTTGTATTATTAATTACAAAAACATTACTAAAAAGTGTTCATTCATATATTATTATTATTATAAAAAACTTTAAAATATGTATTTATATTATGATAAAAAAACCTGTGAATATTTATTTGCATATTATCCTTCCTATAATATTATTATATATGTATTATTAATAACAAAAACATTATTAAAAAGTGTTCATTCATATATAATTATTATTATAAAAATATTATAAAATATGTATTTATATTATGATCAAAAACATTTATATATATTTATTTGTATATTATCCTTCCTATAATATTATTATATATGTATTATTAATAACAAAAACATTATTCAAAAGTGTTCATTCATATATAATTATTATTATAAAAATATTATAAAATATGTATTTATATTATGATCAAAAACATTTATATATATTTATTTGTATATTATCCTTCCTATAATATTATTATATATGTATTATTAATAACAAAAACATCATTAAAAAGTGTTCATTCATATATAATTATTTTTATATAAAAATTATAAAATATGTATTTATATTATGATAAAAAAAACCTGTCAATATTTAATTGCATATTATCCTTACTATAATATTAATATATATGTATTATTATTATTAAAAACATTATTAAAAAGTGTTCATTCATATATAATTATAATTATAAAAATATTATAAAATATGTATTTATATTATGATCAAAAACATTTTTATATATTTATTTGTATATTATCCTTCCTATAATATTATTATATATGTATTATTCCTAACAAAAACAATATTAAAAAGTGTTCATTCATATATAATTATAATTATAAAAAAACTTTAAACTATGTATTTATATTATGATCAAATAAACCTGTCAATATTTGTTTGCATATTATTGTTTCTATAATATTATTATATTTGTATTATTAATTACAAAAACATTACTAAAAAGTGTTCATTCATATATAATTATTATTATAAAAAACTTTAAAATATGTATTTATATTATGATAAAAAACATTTATATATATTTATTTGTATATTATCCTTCCTATAATATTATTATATATGTATTATTAATAACAAAAACATTATTCAAAAGTGTTCATTCATATATAATTATTATTATAAAAATATTATAAAATATGTATTTATATTATGATCAAAAACATTTATATATATTAATTTGTATATTATCCTTCCTATAATATTATTATACATGTATTATTCATAACAAAAACATTATTAAAAAGTGTTCATTCATATATAATTATAATTATAAAAAAACTTTAAACTTTGTATTTATATTATGATCAAAAAAACCTGTCAATATTTATTTGCATATTATCGTTTCTATAATATTATTATATTTGTATTATTAATTACAAAAACATTACTAAAAAGTGTTCATTCATATATAATTGTTATAATAAAAAACTTTAAAATATGTATTTATATTATGATAAAAAAAACCTGTGAATATTTATTTGCATATTATCCTTCCTATAATATTATTATATATGTATTATTAATTACAAAAACATCATTAAAAAGTGTTCATTCATATATAATTATTTTTATATAAAAATTTTAAAATATGTATTTATATTATGATAAAAAAAACCTGTCAATATTTAATTGCATATTATCCTTACTATAATATTAATATATATGTATTATTATTATTAAAAACATTATTAAAAAGTGTTCATTCATATATAATTATAATTATAAAAAATATTATAAAATATGTATTTATATTATGATCAAAAACATTTTTATATATTTATTTGTATATTATCCTTCCTATAATATTATTATATATGTATTATTAATAACAAAAACATTATTAAAAAGTGTTCATTCATATATAATTATTATTATAAAAATATTATAAAATATGTATTTATATTATGATCAAAAACATTTATATATATTTATTTGTATATTATCCTTCCTATAATATTATTATATATGTATTATTAATAACAAAAACATTATTAAAAAGTGTTCATTCATATATAATTATAATTATAAAAATATTATAAAATATGTATTTATATTATGATCAAAAACATTTATATATATTTATTTGTATATTATCCTTCCTATAATATTATTATATATGTATTATTAATAACAAAAACATTATTAAAAAGTGTTCATTCATATATAATTATTATTATAAAAATATTATAAAATATGTATTTATATTATGATCAAAAACATTTATATATATTTATTTGTATATTATCCTTCCTATAATATTATTATATATGTATTATTAATAACAAAAACATTATTCAAAAGTGTTCATTCATATATAATTATTATTATAAAAATATTATAAAATATGTATTTATATTATGATCAAAAACATTTATATATATTAATTTGTATATTATCCTTCCTATAATATTATTATATATGTATTATTCATAACAAAAACATTATTAAAAAGTGTTCATTCATATATAATTATAATTATAAAA
The DNA here is from genome assembly GCF_028750875.1 of Macrosteles quadrilineatus. Lineage (NCBI taxonomy): Eukaryota > Metazoa > Arthropoda > Insecta > Hemiptera > Cicadellidae > Macrosteles > Macrosteles quadrilineatus. The sequence goes on from NW_026542711.1 coordinate 274,706, forward strand.
AAACTTTAAACTTTGTATTTATATTATGATCAAAAAAACCTGTCAATATTTATTTGCATATTATCGTTTCTATAATATTATTATATTTGTATTATTAATTACAAAAACATTACTAAAAAGTGTTCATTCATATATAATTGTTATAATAAAAAACTTTAAAATATGTATTTATATTATGATAAAAAAAACCTGTGAATATTTATTTGCATATTATCCTTCCTATAATATTATTATATATGTATTATTAATTACAAAAACATCATTAAAAAGTGTTCATTCATATATAATTATTTTTATATAAAAATTTTAAAATATGTATTTATATTATGATAAAAAAAAACCCGTCAATATTTAATTGCATATTATCCTTACTATAATATTAATATATATGTATTATTATTATTAAAAACATTATTAAAAAGTGTTCATTCATATATAATTATAATTATAAAAAATATTATAAAATATGTATTTATATTATGATCAAAAACATTTTTATATATTTATTTGTATATTATCCTTCCTATAATATTATTATATATGTATTATTAATAACAAAAACATTATTAAAAAGTGTTCATTCATATATAATTATTATTATAAAAATATTATAAAATATGTATTTATATTATGATCAAAAACATTTATATATATTTATTTGTATATTATCCTTCCTATAATATTATTATATATGTATTATTAATAACAAAAACATTATTAAAAAGTGTTCATTCATATATAATTATAATTATAAAAATATTATAAAATATGTATTTATATTATGATCAAAAACATTTATATATATTTATTTGTATATTATCCTTCCTATAATATTATTATATATGTATTATTAATAACAAAAACATTATTAAAAAGTGTTCATTCATATATAATTATTATTATAAAAATATTATAAAATATGTATTTATATTATGATCAAAAACATTTATATATATTTATTTGTATATTATCCTTCCTATAATATTATTATATATGTATTATTAATAACAAAAACATTATTAAAAAGTGTTCATTCATATATTATTATTATTATAAAAATATTATAAAATATGTATTTATATTATGATCAAAAACATTTATATATATTTATTTGTATATTATCCTTTCTATAATATTATTATATATGTATTATTCATAACAAAAACATTATTAAAAAGTGTTCATTCATATATAATTATAATTATAAAAAAACTTTAAACTATGTATTTATATTATGATCAAAAAACCTGTCAATATTTATTTGCATATTATCGTTTCTATAATATTATTATATTTGTATTATTAATTACAAAAACATTACTAAAAAGTGTTCATTCATATATAATTATTATTATAAAAAAACTTTAAACTATGTATTTATATTATGATAAAAAAAACCTGTCAATATCTATTTGCATATTATCGTTTCTATAATATTATTATATTTGTATTATTAATTACAAAAACATTACTAAAAAGTGTTCATTCATATATTATTATTATTATAAAAAACTTTAAAATATGTATTAATATTATGATAAAAAAACCTGTGAATATTTATTTGTATATTATCCTTCCTATAATATTATTAAATATGTATTATTAATTACAAAAACATCATTAAAAAGTGTTCATTCATATATAATTATTTTTATATAAAAATTTTAAAATATGTATTTATATTATGATAAAAAAAACCTGTCAATATTTAATTGCATATTATCCTTACTATAATATTAATATATATGTATTATTATTATTAAAAACATTATTAAAAAGTGTTCATTCATATATAATTATAATTATAAAAATATTATAAAATATGTATTTATATTATGATCAAAAACATTTATATATATTTATTTGTATATTATCCTTCCTATAATAATATTATATATGTATTAATAATAACAAAAACATTATTCAAAAGTGTTCATTCATATATAATTATTATTATAAAAATATTATAAAATATGTATTTATATTATGATCAAAAACATTTATATATATTTATTTGTATATTATCCTTCCTATAATATTATTATATATGTATTATTCATAACAAAAACATTATTAAAAAGTGTTCATTCATATATAATTATAATTATAAAAAAACTTTAAACTATGTATTTATATTATGATCAAAAAAACCTGTCAATATTTATTTGCATATTATCGTTTCTATAATATTATTATATTTGTATTATTAATTACAAAAACATTACTAAAAAGTGTTCATTCATATATAATTATTATTATAAAAAAACTTTAAACTATGTATTTATATTATGATCAAAAAAACCTGTCAATATTTATTTGCATATTATCGTTTCTATAATATTATTATATTTGTATTATTAATTACAAAAACATTACTAAAAAGTGTTCATTCATATATTATTATTATTATAAAAAACTTTAAAATATGTATTTATATTATGATAAAAAAACCTGTGAATATTTATTTGCATATTATCCTTCCTATAATATTATTATATATGTATTATTAATAACAAACACATTGTTAAAAAGTGTTCATTCATATATAATTATAATTATAAAAATATTATAAAATATGTATTTATATTATGATCAAAAACATTTATATATATTTATTTGTATATTATCCTTTATATAATATTATTATATATGTATTATTAATTACAAAAACATTACTAAAAAGTGTTCATTCATATATAATTATTATTATAAAAAAACTTTAAACTATGTATTTATATTATGATCAAAAAAACCTGTCAATATTTATTTGCATATTATCGTTTCTATAATATTATTATATTTGTATTATTAATTACAAAAACATTACTAAAAAGTGTTCATTCATATATTATTATTATTATAAAAAACTTTAAAATATGTATTTATATTATGATAAAAAAACCTGTGAATATTTATTTGCATATTATCCTTCCTATAATATTATTATATATGTATTATTAATAACAAAAACATTATTAAAAAGTGTTCATTCATATATAATTATTATTATAAAAATATTATAAAATATGTATTTATATTATGATCAAAAACATTTATATATATTTATTTGTATATTATCCTTCCTATAATATTATTATATATGTATTATTAATAACAAAAACATTATTCAAAAGTGTTCATTCATATATAATTATTATTATAAAAATATTATAAAATATGTATTTATATTATGATCAAAAACATTTATATATATTTATTTGTATATTATCCTTCCTATAATATTATTATATATGTATTATTAATAACAAAAACATCATTAAAAAGTGTTCATTCATATATAATTATTTTTATATAAAAATTATAAAATATGTATTTATATTATGATAAAAAAAAACCTGTCAATATTTAATTGCATATTATCCTTACTATAATATTAATATATATGTATTATTATTATTAAAAACATTATTAAAAAGTGTTCATTCATATATAATTATAATTATAAAAATATTATAAAATATGTATTTATATTATGATCAAAAACATTTTTATATATTTATTTGTATATTATCCTTCCTATAATATTATTATATATGTATTATTCCTAACAAAAACAATATTAAAAAGTGTTCATTCATATATAATTATAATTATAAAAAAACTTTAAACTATGTATTTATATTATGATCAAATAAACCTGTCAATATTTGTTTGCATATTATTGTTTCTATAATATTATTATATTTGTATTATTAATTACAAAAACATTACTAAAAAGTGTTCATTCATATATAATTATTATTATAAAAAACTTTAAAATATGTATTTATATTATGATAAAAAACATTTATATATATTTATTTGTATATTATCCTTCCTATAATATTATTATATATGTATTATTAATAACAAAAACATTATTCAAAAGTGTTCATTCATATATAATTATTATTATAAAAATATTATAAAATATGTATTTATATTATGATCAAAAACATTTATATATATTAATTTGTATATTATCCTTCCTATAATATTATTATACATGTATTATTCATAACAAAAACATTATTAAAAAGTGTTCATTCATATATAATTATAATTATAAAAAAACTTTAAACTTTGTATTTATATTATGATCAAAAAAACCTGTCAATATTTATTTGCATATTATCGTTTCTATAATATTATTATATTTGTATTATTAATTACAAAAACATTACTAAAAAGTGTTCATTCATATATAATTGTTATAATAAAAAACTTTAAAATATGTATTTATATTATGATAAAAAAAACCTGTGAATATTTATTTGCATATTATCCTTCCTATAATATTATTATATATGTATTATTAATTACAAAAACATCATTAAAAAGTGTTCATTCATATATAATTATTTTTATATAAAAATTTTAAAATATGTATTTATATTATGATAAAAAAAACCTGTCAATATTTAATTGCATATTATCCTTACTATAATATTAATATATATGTATTATTATTATTAAAAACATTATTAAAAAGTGTTCATTCATATATAATTATAATTATAAAAAATATTATAAAATATGTATTTATATTATGATCAAAAACATTTTTATATATTTATTTGTATATTATCCTTCCTATAATATTATTATATATGTATTATTAATAACAAAAACATTATTAAAAAGTGTTCATTCATATATAATTATTATTATAAAAATATTATAAAATATGTATTTATATTATGATCAAAAACATTTATATATATTTATTTGTATATTATCCTTCCTATAATATTATTATATATGTATTATTAATAACAAAAACATTATTAAAAAGTGTTCATTCATATATAATTATAATTATAAAAATATTATAAAATATGTATTTATATTATGATCAAAAACATTTATATATATTTATTTGTATATTATCCTTCCTATAATATTATTATATATGTATTATTAATAACAAAAACATTATTAAAAAGTGTTCATTCATATATAATTATTATTATAAAAATATTATAAAATATGTATTTATATTATGATCAAAAACATTTATATATATTTATTTGTATATTATCCTTCCTATAATATTATTATATATGTATTATTAATAACAAAAACATTATTCAAAAGTGTTCATTCATATATAATTATTATTATAAAAATATTATAAAATATGTATTTATATTATGATCAAAAACATTTATATATATTAATTTGTATATTATCCTTCCTATAATATTATTATATATGTATTATTCATAACAAAAACATTATTAAAAAGTGTTCATTCATATATAATTATAATTATAAAAAAACTTTAAACTTTGTATTTATATTATGATCAAAAAAACCTGTCAATATTTATTTGCATATTATCGTTTCTATAATATTATTATATTTGTATTATTAATTACAAAAACATTACTAAAAAGTGTTCATTCATATATAATTGTTATAATAAAAAACTTTAAAATATGTATTTATATTATGATAAAAAAAACCTGTGAATATTTATTTGCATATTATCCTTCCTATAATATTATTATATATGTATTATTAATTACAAAAACATCATTAAAAAGTGTTCATTCATATATAATTATTTTTATATAAAAATTTTAAAATATGTATTTATATTATGATAAAAAAAACCCGTCAATATTTAATTGCATATTATCCTTACTATAATATTAATATATATGTATTATTATTATTAAAAACATTATTAAAAAGTGTTCATTCATATATAATTATAATTATAAAAAATATTATAAAATATGTATTTATATTATGATCAAAAACATTTTTATATATTTATTTGTATATTATCCTTCCTATAATATTATTATATATGTATTATTAATAACAAAAACATTATTAAAAAGTGTTCATTCATATATAATTATTATTATAAAAATATTATAAAATATGTATTTATATTATGATCAAAAACATTTATATATATTTATTTGTATATTATCCTTCCTATAATATTATTATATATGTATTATTAATAACAAAAACATTATTAAAAAGTGTTCATTCATATATAATTATAATTATAAAAATATTATAAAATATGTATTTATATTATGATCAAAAACATTTATATATATTTATTTGTATATTATCCTTCCTATAATATTATTATATATGTATTATTAATAACAAAAACATTATTAAAAAGTGTTCATTCATATATAATTATTATTATAAAAATATTATAAAATATGTATTTATATTATGATCAAAAACATTTATATATATTTATTTGTATATTATCCTTCCTATAATATTATTATATATGTATTATTAATAACAAAAACATTATTAAAAAGTGTTCATTCATATATTATTATTATTATAAAAATATTATAAAATATGTATTTATATTATGATCAAAAACATTTATATATATTTATTTGTATATTATCCTTTCTATAATATTATTATATATGTATTATTCATAACAAAAACATTATTAAAAAGTGTTCATTCATATATAATTATAATTATAAAAAAACTTTAAACTATGTATTTATATTATGATCAAAAAACCTGTCAATATTTATTTGCATATTATCGTTTCTATAATATTATTATATTTGTATTATTAATTACAAAAACATTACTAAAAAGTGTTCATTCATATATAATTATTATTATAAAAAAACTTTAAACTATGTATTTATATTATGATAAAAAAAACCTGTCAATATCTATTTGCATATTATCGTTTCTATAATATTATTATATTTGTATTATTAATTACAAAAACATTACTAAAAAGTGTTCATTCATATATTATTATTATTATAAAAAACTTTAAAATATGTATTAATATTATGATAAAAAAACCTGTGAATATTTATTTGTATATTATCCTTCCTATAATATTATTAAATATGTATTATTAATTACAAAAACATCATTAAAAAGTTTTCATTCATATATAATTATCTTTATATAAAGATTTTAAAATAAGTATTTATATTATGATAAAAAAACCTGTCAATATTTAATTGCGTATTATCCTTACTATAATATTAATATATATGTATTATTATTATTAAAAACATTATTAAAAAGTGTTCATTCATATATAATTATAATTATAAAAATATTATAAAATATGTATTTATATTATGATCAAAAACATTTATATATATTTATTTGTATATTATCCTTCCTATAATATTATTATATATGTATTATTAATAACAAAAACATTATTCAAAAGTGTTCATTCATATATAATTATTATTATAAAAATATTATAAAATATGTATTTATATTATGATCAAAAACATTTATATATATTTATTTGTATATTATCCTTCCTATAATATTATTATATATGTATTATTAATAACAAAAACATTATTAAAAAGTGTTCATTCATATATTATTATTATTATAAAAATATTATAAAATATGTATTTATATTATGATCAAAAACATTTATATATATTTATTTGTATATTATCCTTCCTATAATATTATTATATATGTATTATTCATAACAAAAACATTATTAAAAAGTGTTCATTCATATATAATTATAATTATAAAAAAACTTTAAACTATGTATTTATATTATGATCAAAAAAACCTGTCAATATTTATTTGCATATTATCGTTTCTATAATATTATTATATTTGTATTATTAATTACAAAAACATTACTAAAAAGTGTTCATTCATATATAATTATTTTTATATAAAAATTTTAAAATATGTATTTATATTATGATAAAAAAAACCTGTCAATATTTAATTGCATATTATCCTTACTATAATATTAATATATATGTATTATTATTATTAAAAACATTATTAAAAAGTGTTCATTCATATATAATTATAATTATAAAAAAACTTTAAACTATGTATTTATATTATGATCAAAAAAACCTGTCAATATTTATTTGCATATTATCCTTCCTATAATATTATTATATATGTATTATTAATTACAAAAACATCATTAAAAAGTGTTCATTCATATATAATTATTTTTATATAAAAATTTTAAAATATGTATTTATATTATGATAAAAAAAACCTGTCAATATTTAATTGCATATTATCCTTACTATAATATTAATATATATGTATTATTATTATTATTAAAAACATTATTAAAAAGTGTTCATTCATATATAATTATAATTATAAAAAATATTATAAAATATGTATTTATATTATGATCAAAAACATTTTTATATATTTATTTGTATATTATCCTTCCTATAATATTATTATATATGTATTATTAATAACAAAAACATTATTAAAAAGTGTTCATTCATATATAATTATTATTATAAAAATATTATAAAATATGTATTTATATTATGATCAAAAACATTTATATATATTTATTTGTATATTATCCTTCCTATAATATTATTATATATGTATTATTAATAACAAAAACATTATTAAAAAGTGTTCATTCATATATAATTATAATTATAAAAATATTATAAAATATGTATTTATATTATGATCAAAAACATTTATATATATTTATTTGTATATTATCCTTCCTATAATATTATTATATATGTATTATTCATAACAAAAACATTATTAAAAAGTGTTCATTCATATATAATTATAATTATAAAAAAACTTTAAACTTTGTATTTATATTATGATCAAAAAAACCTGTCAATATTTATTTGCATATTATCGTTTCTATAATATTATTATATTTGTATTATTAATTACAAAAACATTACTAAAAAGTGTTCATTCATATATAATTATTTTTATATAAAAATTTTAAAATATGTATTTATATTATGATAAAAAAAACCTGTGAATATTTATTTGCATATTATCCTTCCTATAATATTATTATATATGTATTATTAATTACAAAAACATCATTAAAAAGTGTTCATTCATATATAATTATTTTTATATAAAAATTTTAAAATATGTATTTATATTATGATAAAAAAAACCTGTCAATATTTAATTGCATATTATCCTTACTATAATATTAATATATATGTATTATTATTATTAAAAACATTATTAAAAAGTGTTCATTCATATATAATTATTATTATAAAAATATTATAAAATATGTATTTATATTATGATCAAAAACATTTATATATATTTATTTGTATATTATCCTTCCTATAATATTATTATATATGTATTATTAATAACAAAAACATTATTAAAAAGTGTTCATTCATATATAATTATAATTATAAAAATATTATAAAATATGTATTTATATTATGATCAAAAACATATATATATATTTATTTGTATATTATCCTTCCTATAATATTATTATATATGTATTATTAATAACAAAAACATTATTAAAAAGTGTTCATTCATATATAATTATTATTATAAAAATATTATAAAATATGTATTTATATTATGATCAAAAACATTTATATATATTTATTTGTATATTATCCTTCCTATAATATTATTATATATGTATTATTAATAACAAAAATATTATTAAAAAGTGTTCATTCATATATTATTATTATTATAAAAATATTATAAAATATGTATTTATATTATGATCAAAAACATTTATATATATTTATTTGTATATTATCCTTTCTATAATATTATTATATATGTATTATTCATAACAAAAACATTATTAAAAAGTGTTCATTCATATATAATTATTATTATAAAAATATTATAAAATATGTATTTATATTATGATCAAAAACATTTATATATATTTATTTGTATATTATCCTTCCTATAATATTATTATATATGTATTATTAATAACAAAAACATTATTAAAAAGTGTTCATTCATATATAATTATTATTATAAAAATATTATAAAATATGTATTTATATTATGATCAAAAACATTTATATATATTTATTTGAATATTATCCTTCCTATAATATTATTATATATGTATTATTAATAACAAAAACATCATTAAAAAGTGTTCATTCATATATAATTATTTTTATGTAAAATTTTAAAATTATGTATTTATATTATGATAAAAAAAACCTGTCAATATTTAATTGCATATTATCCTTACTATAATATTAATATATATGTATTATTATTATTAAAAACATTATTAAAAAGTGTTCATTCATGTATAATAATAATTATAAAAATATTATAAAATATGTATTTATATTATGATCAAAAACATTTATATATATTTATTTGTATATTATCCTTCCTATAATATTATTATATATGTATTATTAATAACAAAAACATTATTCAAAAGTGTTCATTCATATATAATTATTATTATAAAAATATTATAAAATATGTATTTATATTATGATCAAAAACATTTATATATATTTATTTGTATATTATCCTTCCTATAATATTATTATATATGTATTATTAATAACAAAAACATCATTAAAAAGTGTTCATTCATATATAATTATTTTTATATAAAATTTTAAAATTATGTATTTATATTATGATAAAAAAAACCTGTCAATATTTAATTGCATATTATCCTTACTATAATATTAATATATATGTATTATTATTATTAAAAACATTATTAAAAAGTGTTCATTCATGTATAATAATAATTATAAAAATATTATAAAATATGTATTTATATTATGATCAAAAACATTTATATATATTTATTTGTATATTATCCTTCCTATAATATTATTATATATGTATTATTAATAACAAAAACATTATTCAAAAGTGTTCATTCATATATAATTATTATTATAAAAATATTATAAAATATGTATTTATATTATGATCAAAAACATTTATATATATTTATTTGTATATTATCCTTCCTATAATATTATTATATATGTATTATTAATAACAAAAACATCATTAAAAAGTGTTCATTCATATATAATTATTTTTATATAAAAATTTTAAAATATGTATTTATATTATGATAAAAAAAAACCTGTCAATATTTAATTGCATATTATCCTTCCTATAATATTAATATATATGTATAATTATTATAAAAACATTATTAAAAATTGTTCATTCATATATATTTTTTTTTATATAAAAATATTATAAAATATGTATTTATATTATGATCAAAAACATTTATATATATTAATTTGTATATTATCCTTCCTATAATATTATTATATATGTATTATTCATAACAAAAACATTATTCAAAAGTGTTCATTCATATATAATTATAATTATAAAAAAACTTTAAACTTTGTATTTATATTATGATCAAAAAAACCTGTCAATATTTATTTGCATATTATCGTTTCTATAATATTATTATATTTGTATTATTAATTACAAAAACATTACTAAAAAGTGTTCATTCATATATAATTATTATAATAAAAAACTTTAAAATATGTATTTATATTATGATAAAAAAAACCTGTGAATATTTATTTGCATATTATCCTTCCTATAATATTATTATATATGTATTATTAATTACAAAAACATCATTAAAAAGTGTTCATTCATATATAATTATTTTTATATAAAAATTTTAAAATATGTATTTATATTATGATAAAAAAAACCTGTCAATATTTAATTGCATATTATCCTTACTATAATATTAATATATATGTATTATTATTATTAAAAACATTATTAAAAAGTGTTCATTCATATATAATTATAATTATAAAAAATATTATAAAATATGTATTTATATTATGATCAAAAACATTTATATATATTTATTTGTATATTATCCTTCCTATAATATTATTATATATGTATTATTAATAACAAAAACATTATTAAAAAGTGTTCATTCATATATAATTATTATTATAAAAATATTATAAAATATGTATTTATATTATGATCAAAAACATTTATATATATTTATTTGTATATTACCCTTCCTATAATATTATTATATATGTATTATTAATAACAAAAACATTATTAAAAAGTGTTCATTCATATATAATTATAATTATAAAAATATTATAAAATATGTATTTATATTATGATCAAAAACATTTATATATATTTATTTGTATATTATCCTTCCTATAATATTATTATATATGTATTATTAATAACAAAAACATTATTAAAAAGTGTTCATTCATATATAATTATTATTATAAAAATATTATAAAATATGTATTTATATTATGATCAAAAACATTTATATATATTTATTTGTATATTATCCTTCCTATAATATTATTATATATGTATTATTAATAACAAAAACATTATTAAAAAGTGTTCATTCATATATTATTATTATTATAAAAATATTATAAAATATGTATTTATATTATGATCAAAAACATTTATATATATTTATTTGTATATTATCCTTTCTATAATATTATTATATATGTATTATTCATAACAAAAACATTATTAAAAAGTGTTCATTCATATATAATTATAATTATAAAAAAACTTTAAACTATGTATTTATATTATGATCTAAAAACCTGTCAATATTTATTTGCATATTATCGTTTCTATAATATTATTATATTTGTATTATTAATTACAAAAACATTACTAAAAAGTGTTCATTCATATATAATTATTATTATAAAAAACTTTAAAATATGTATTTATATTATGATAAAAAAACCTGTCAATATTTATTTTCATATTATCGTTTCTATAATATTATTATATTTGTATTATTAATTACAAAAACATTACTAAAAAGTGTTCATTCATATATAATTATTATTATAAAAAACTTTAAAATATGTATTTATATTATGATAAAAAAAAACCTGTGAATATTTATTTGCATATTATCCTTCCTATAATATTTTTTTATATGTATTATTAATTACAAAAACATCATTAAAAAGTGTTCATTCATATATAATTATTTTTATATAAAAATTTTAAAATATGTATTTATATTATGATAAAAAAAACCTGTCAATATTTAATTGCATATTATCCTTACTATAATATTAATATATATGTATTATTATTATTAAAAACATTATTAAAAAGTGTTCATTCATATATAATTATAATTATAAAAATATTATAAAATATGTATTTATATTATGATCAAAAACATTTATATATATTTATTTGTATATTATCCTTCCTATAATAATATTATATATGTATTAATAATAACAAAAACATTATTCAAAAGTGTTCATTCATATATAATTATTATTATAAAAATATTATAAAATATGTATTTATATTATGATCAAAAACATTTATATATATTTATTTGTATATTATCCTTCCTATAATATTATTATATATGTATTATTCATAACAAAAACATTATTAAAAAGTGTTCATTCATATATAATTATAATTATAAAAAAACTTTAAACTATGTATTTATATTATGATCAAAAAAACCTGTCAATATTTATTTGCATATTATCGTTTCTATAATATTATTATATTTGTATTATTAATTACAAAAACATTACTAAAAAGTGTTCATTCATATATTATTATTATTATAAAAAACTTTAAAATATGTATTTATATTATGATAAAAAAACCTGTGAATATTTATTTGCATATTATCCTTCCTATAATATTATTATATATGTATTATTAATAACAAAAACATTATTAAAAAGTGTTCATTCATATATAATTATTATTATAAAAATATTATAAAATATGTATTTATATTATGATCAAAAACATTTATATATATTTATTTGTATATTATCCTTCCTATAATATTATTATATATGTATTATTAATAACAAAAACATTATTCAAAAGTGTTCATTCATATATAATTATTATTATAAAAATATTATAAAATATGTATTTATATTATGATCAAAAACATTTATATATATTTATTTGTATATTATCCTTCCTATAATATTATTATATATGTATTATTAATAACAAAAACATCATTAAAAAGTGTTCATTCATATATAATTATTTTTATATAAAAATTATAAAATATGTATTTATATTATGATAAAAAAAACCTGTCAATATTTAATTGCATATTATCCTTACTATAATATTAATATATATGTATTATTATTATTAAAAACATTATTAAAAAGTGTTCATTCATATATAATTATAATTATAAAAATATTATAAAATATATATTTATATTATGATCAAAAACATTTTTATATATTTATTTGTATATTATCCTTCCTATAATATTATTATATATGTATTATTCCTAACAAAAACAATATTAAAAAGTGTTCATTCATATATAATTATAATTATAAAAAAACTTTAAACTATGTATTTATATTATGATCAAATAAACCTGTCAATATTTGTTTGCATATTATTGTTTCTATAATATTATTATATTTGTATTATTAATTACAAAAACATTACTAAAAAGTGTTCATTCATATATAATTATTATTATAAAAAACTTTAAAATATGTATTTATATTATGATAAAAAACATTTATATATATTTATTTGTATATTATCCTTCCTATAATATTATTATATATGTATTATTAATAACAAAAACATTATTCAAAAGTGTTCATTCATATATAATTATTATTATAAAAATATTATAAAATATGTATTTATATTATGATCAAAAACATTTATATATATTAATTTGTATATTATCCTTCCTATAATATTATTATACATGTATTATTCATAACAAAAACATTATTAAAAAGTGTTCATTCATATATAATTATAATTATAAAAAAACTTTAAACTTTGTATTTATATTATGATCAAAAAAACCTGTCAATATTTATTTGCATATTATCGTTTCTATAATATTATTATATTTGTATTATTAATTACAAAAACATTACTAAAAAGTGTTCATTCATATATAATTGTTATAATAAAAAACTTTAAAATATGTATTTATATTATGATAAAAAAAACCTGTGAATATTTATTTGCATATTATCCTTCCTATAATATTATTATATATGTATTATTAATTACAAAAACATCATTAAAAAGTGTTCATTCATATATAATTATTTTTATATAAAAATTTTAAAATATGTATTTATATTATGATAAAAAAAACCTGTCAATATTTAATTGCATATTATCCTTACTATAATATTAATATATATGTATTATTATTATTAAAAACATTATTAAAAAGTGTTCATTCATATATAATTATAATTATAAAATATGTATTTATATTATGATCAAAAACATTTTTATATATTTATTTGTATATTATCCTTCCTATAATATTATTATATATGTATTATTAATAACAAAAACATTATTAAAAAGTGTTCATTCATATATAATTATTATTATAAAAATATTATAAAATATGTATTTATATTATGATCAAAAACATTTATATATATTTATTTGTATATTATCCTTCCTATAATATTATTATATATGTATTATTAATAACAAAAACATTATTAAAAAGTGTTCATTCATATATAATTATAATTATAAAAATATTATAAAATATGTATTTATATTATGATCAAAAACATTTATATATATTTATTTGTATATTATCCTTCCTATAATATTATTATATATGTATTATTAATAACAAAAACATTATTAAAAAGTGTTCATTCATATATAATTATTATTATAAAAATATTATAAAATATGTATTTATATTATGATCAAAAACATTTATATATATTTATTTGTATATTATCCTTCCTATAATATTATTATATATGTATTATTAATAACAAAAACATTATTCAAAAGTGTTCATTCATATATAATTATTATTATAAAAATATTATAAAATATGTATTTATATTATGATCAAAAACATTTATATATATTAATTTGTATATTATCCTTCCTATAATATTATTATATATGTATTATTCATAACAAAAACATTATTAAAAAGTGTTCATTCATATATAATTATAATTATAAAAAAACTTTAAACTTTGTATTTATATTATGATCAAAAAAACCTGTCAATATTTATTTGCATATTATCGTTTCTATAATATTATTATATTTGTATTATTAATTACAAAAACATTACTAAAAAGTGTTCATTCATATATAATTGTTATAATAAAAAACTTTAAAATATGTATTTATATTATGATAAAAAAAACCTGTGAATATTTATTTGCATATTATCCTTCCTATAATATTATTATATATGTATTATTAATTACAAAAACATCATTAAAAAGTGTTCATTCATATATAATTATTTTTATATAAAAATTTTAAAATATGTATTTATATTATGATAAAAAAAACCCGTCAATATTTAATTGCATATTATCCTTACTATAATATTAATATATATGTATTATTATTATTAAAAACATTATTAAAAAGTGTTCATTCATATATAATTATAATTATAAAAAATATTATAAAATATGTATTTATATTATGATCAAAAACATTTTTATATATTTATTTGTATATTATCCTTCCTATAATATTATTATATATGTATTATTAATAACAAAAACATTATTAAAAAGTGTTCATTCATATATAATTATTATTATAAAAATATTATAAAATATGTATTTATATTATGATCAAAAACATTTATATATATTTATTTGTATATTATCCTTCCTATAATATTATTATATATGTATTATTAATAACAAAAACATCATTAAAAAGTGTTCATTCATATATAATTATTTTTATATAAAAATTATAAAATATGTATTTATATTATGATAAAAAAAACCTGTCAATATTTAATTGCATATTATCCTTACTATAATATTAATATATATGTATTATTATTATTAAAAACATTATTAAAAAGTGTTCATTCATATATAATTATAATTATAAAAATATTATAAAATATGTATTTATATTATGATCAAAAACATTTTTATATATTTATTTGTATATTATCCTTCCTATAATATTATTATATATGTATTATTCCTAACAAAAACAATATTAAAAAGTGTTCATTCATATATAATTATAATTATAAAAAAACTTTAAACTATGTATTTATATTATGATCAAATAAACCTGTCAATATTTATTTGCATATTATCGTTTCTATAATATTATTATATTTGTATTATTAATTACAAAAACATTACTAAAAAGTGTTCATTCATATATAATTATTTTTATATAAAAATTTTAAAATATGTATTTATATTATGATAAAAAAAACCTGTCAATATTTAATTGCATATTATCCTTACTATAATATTAATATATATGTATTATTATTATTAAAAACATTATTAAAAAGTGTTCATTCATATATAATTATAATTATAAAAAAACTTTAAACTATGTATTTATATTATGATCAAAAAAACCTGTCAATATTTATTTGCATATTATCCTTCCTATAATATTATTATATATGTATTATTAATTACAAAAACATCATTAAAAAGTGTTCATTCATATATAATTATTTTTATATAAAAATTTTAAAATATGTATTTATATTATGATAAAAAAAACCTGTCAATATTTAATTGCATATTATCCTTACTATAATATTAATATATATGTATTATTATTATTAAAAACATTATTAAAAGTGTTCATTCATATATAATTATAATTATAAAAAATATTATAAAATATGTATTTATATTATGATCAAAAACATTTTTATATATTTATTTGTATATTATCCTTCCTATAATATTATTATATATGTATTATTAATAACAAAAACATTATTAAAAAGTGTTCATTCATATATAATTATTATTATAAAAATATTATAAAATATGTATTTATATTATGATCAAAAACATATTTGTATATTATCCTTCCTATAATATTATTATATAGTATTATTAATAACAAAAACATTATTAAAAAAGTGTTCATTCATATATATATTATAATTATAAAAATATTATAAAATATGTATTTATATTATGATCAAAAACATTTATATATATTTATTTGTATATTATCCTTCCTATAATATTATTATATATGTATTATTCATAACAAAAACATTATTAAAAAGTGTTCATTCATATATAATTATAGATTATAAAAAAACTTTAAACTTTGTATTTATATTATGATCTAAAAAAACCTGTCAATATTTATTTGCATATTATCGTTTCTATAATATTATTATATTTGTATTATTAATTACAAAAACATTACTAAAAAGTGTTCATTCATATATAATTGTTATAATAAAAAACTTTAAAATATGTATTTATATTATGATAAAAAAAAACCTGTGAATATTTATTTGCATATTATCCTTCCTATAATATTATTATATATGTATTATTAATTACAAAAACATCATTAAAAAGTGTTCATTCATATATAATTTTTTTTTATATAAAAATTTTAAAATATGTATTTATATTATGATAAAAAAAACCTGTCAATATTTAATTGCATATTATCCTTACTATAATATTAATATATATGTATTATTATTATTAAAAACATTATTAAAAAGTGTTCATTCATATATAATTATTATTATAAAAATATTATAAAATATGTATTTATATTATGATCAAAAACATTTATATATATTTATTTGTATATTATCCTTCCTATAATATTATTATATATGTATTATTAATAACTAAAACATTATTAAAAAAGTGTTCATTCATATATAATTATAATTATAAAAATATTATAAAATATGTATTTATATTATGATCAAAAACATTTATATATATTTATTTGTATATTATCCTTCCTATAATATTATTATATATGTATTATTAATAACAAAAACATTATTAAAAAGTGTTCATTCATATATAATTATTATTATAAAAATATTATAAAAATATGTATTTATATTATGATCAAAAACATTTATATATATTTATTTGTATATTATCCTTCCTATAATATTATTATATATGTATTATTAATAACAAAAATATTATTAAAAAGTGTTCATTCATATATTATTATTATTATAAAAATATTATAAAAATATGTATTTATATTATGATCAAAAAACATTTATATATATTTATTTGTATATTATCCTTTCTATAATATTATTATATATGTATTATTCATAACAAAAACATTATTAAAAAGTGTTCATTCATATATAATTATAATTATAAAAAAACTTTAAAACTATGTATTTATATTATGATCAAAAAACCTGTCAATATTTATTTGCATATTATCGTTTCTATAATATTATTATATTTGTATTATTAATTACAAAAACATTACTAAAAAGTGTTCATTCATATATAATTATTATTATAAAAAAACTTTAAACTATGTATTTATATTATGATAAAAAAAACCTGTCAATATCTATTTGCATATTATCGTTTCTATAATATTATTATATTTGTATTAATTACAAAAACATTACTAAAAAGTGTTCATTCATATATTATTATTATTATAAAAAACTTTAAAATATGTATTAATATTATGATAAAAAAACCTGTGAATATTTATTTGTATAGTATCCTTCCTATAATATTATTAAATATGTATTATTAATTACAAAAACATCATTAAAAAGTTTTCATTCATATATAATTATCTTTATATAAAGATTTTAAAATAAGTATTTATATTATGATAAAAAAACCTGTCAATATTTAATTGCGTATTATCCTTACTATAATATTAATATATATGTATATTATTATTATAAAAACATTATTAAAAAGTGTTCATTCATATATAATTATAATTATAAAAATATTATAAAATATGTATTTATATTATGATCAAAAAACATTTATATATATTTACTTTGTATATTATCCTTCCTATAATATTATTATATATGTATTATTAATAACAAAAACATTATTCAGAAAGTGTTCATTCATATATAATTATTATTATAAAAATATTATAAAATATGTATTTATATTATGATCAAAAACATTTATATATATTTATTTGTATATTATCCTTCCTATAATATTATTATATATGTATTATTAATAACAAAAACCTTATTAAAAAGGTGTTCATTCATATATTATTATTATTATAAAAATATTATAAAATAGTATTTATATTATGATCAAAAACATTTATATATATTTATTTGTATATTATCCTTCCTATAATATTATTATATATGTATTATTCATAACAAAAACATTATTAAAAAGTGTTCATTCATATATAATTATAATTATAAAAAAAACTTTAAACTATGTATTTATATTATGATCAAAAAAACCTGTCAATATTTATTTGCATATTATCGTTTCTATAATATTATTATATTTGTATTATTAATTACAAAAACATTACTAAAAAGTGTTCATTCATATATAATTATTTTTATATAAAAATTTTAAAATATGTATTTATATTATGATAAAAAAAACCTGTCAATATTTAATTGCATATTATCCTTACTATAATATTAATATATATGTATTATTATTATTAAAAACATTATTAAAAAGTGTTCATTCATATATAATTATAATTATAAAAAAACTTTAAACTATGTATTTATATTATGATCAAAAAAACCTGTCAATATTTATTTGCATATTATCGTTTCTATAATATTATTATATTTGTATTATTAATTACAAAAACATTACTAAAAAGTGTTCATTCATATATAATAATTATTATAAAAAACTTTAAAATATGTATTTATATTATGATAAAAAAAAACCTGTGAATATTTATTTGCATATTATCCTTCCTATAATATTATTATATATGTATTATTATAAAAAAAACATCATTAAAAAGTGTTCATTCATATATAATTATTTTTATATAAAAATTTTAAAATATGTATTTATATTATGATAAAAAAAACCTGTCAATATTTAATTGGATATTATCCTTACTATAATATTAATATATATGTATTATTATTATTAAAAACATTATTAAAAAGTGTTCATTCATATATAATTATAATTATAAAAATATTATAAAATATGTATTTATATTATGATCAAAAACATTTATATATATTTATTTGTATATTATCCTTCCTATAATATTATTATATATGTATTATTAATAACAAAAACATTATTAAAAAGTGTTCATTCATATATAATTATTATTATAAAAATATTATAAAATATGTATTTATATTATGATCAAAAACATTTATATATATTTATTTGTATATTATCCTTCCTATAATATTATTATATATGTATTATTCATAACAAAAACATTACTAAAAAGTGTTCATTTATATATAATTATTATTATAAAAAAACTTTAAACTATGTATTTATATTATGATCAAAAAAACCTGTCAATATTTATTTGCATATTATCGTTTCTATAATATTATTATATTTGTATTATTAATTACAAAAACATTACTAAAAAGTGTTCATTCATATATTATTATTATTATAAAAAACTTTAAAATATGTATTTATATTATGATAAAAAAAACTGTGAATATTTATTTGCATATTATCCTTCCTATAATATTATTATATATGTATTATTAATAACAAAAACATTATTAAAAAGTGTTCATTCATATATAATTATTATTATAAAAATATTATAAAATATGTATTTATATTATGATCAAAAACATTTATATATATTTATTTGTATATTATCCTTCCTATAATATTATTATATATGTATTATTAATAACAAAAACATTATTCAAAAGTGTTCATTCATATAAAATTATTATTATAAAAATATTATAAAATATGTATTTATATTATGATCAAAAACATTTATATATATTTATTTGTATATTATCCTTCCTATAATATTATTATATATGTATTATTAATAACAAAAACATCATTAAAAAGTGTTCATTCATATATAATTATTTTTATATAAAAATTTTAAAATATGTATTTATATTATAATAAAAAAAACCTGTCAATATTTAATTGCATATTATCCTTACTATAATATTAATATATATGTATTATTATTATTAAAAACATTATTAAAAAGTGTTCATTCATATATAATTATAATTATAAAAATATTATAAAATATGTATTTATATTATGATCAAAAACATTTATATATATTTATTTGTATATTATCCTTCCTATAATATTATTATATATGTATTATTCATAACAAAAACATTATTAAAAAGTGTTCATTCATATATAATTATAATTATAAAAAAACTTTAAACTATGTATTTATATTATGATCAAAAAAACCTGTCAATATTTATTTTCATATTATCGTTTCTATAATATTATTATATTTGTATTATTAATTACAAAAACATTACTAAAAAGTGTTCATTCATATATAATTATTATTATAAAAAACTTTAAAATATGTATTTATATTATGATAAAAAAAACCTGTGAATATTTATTTGCATATTATCCTTCCTATAATATTATTATATATGTATTATTAATTACAAAAACATCATTAAAAAGTGTTCATTCATATATAATTATTTTTATATAAAAATTTTAAAATATGTATTTATATTATGATAAAAAAAACCTGTCAATATTTAATTGCATATTATCCTTACTATAATATTAATATATATGTATTATTATTATTAAAAACATTATTAAAAAGTGTTCATTCATATATAATTATAATTATAAAAATATTATAAAATATGTATTTATATTATGATCAAAAACATTTATATATATTTATTTGTATATTATCCTTCCTATAATATTATTATATATGTATTATTAATAACAAAAACATTTTAAAAAAGTGTTCATTCATATATAATTATTATTATAAAAATATTATAAAATATGTATTTATATTATGATCAAAAACATTTATATATATTTATTTGTATATTATCCTTCCTATAATATTATTATATATGTATTATTCATAACAAAAACATTATTAAAAAGTGTTCATTCATATATTATTATTATTATAAAAATATTATAAAATATGTATTTATATTATGATCAAAAACATTTATATATATTTATTTGTATATTATCCTTCCTATAATATTATTATATATGTATTATTCATAACAAAAACATTATTAAAAAGTGTTCATTCATATATAATTATAATTATAAAAAAACTTTAAACTATGTATTTATATTATGATCAAAAAAACCTGTCAATATTTATTTGCATATTATCGTTTCTATAATATTATTATATTTGTATTATTAATTACAAAAATATTACTAAAAAGTGTTCATTCATATATAATTATTATTATAAAAAAACTTTAAACTATGTATTTATATTATGATCAAAAAAACCTGTCAATATTTATTTGCATATTATCGTTTCTATAATATTATTATATTTGTATTAATAATTACAAAAACATTACTAAAAAGTGTTCATTCATATATTATTATTATTTTAAAAAACTTAAAATATGTATTTATATTATGATAAAAAAACCTGTGAATATTTATTTGCATATTATCCTTCCTATAATATTATTATATATGTATTATTAATAACAAAAACATTATTAAAAAGTGTTCATTCATAAATAATTATTATTATTAAAATATTATAAAATATGTATTTATATTATGATCAAAAACATTTATATATATTTATTTGTATATTATCCTTCCTATAATATTATTATATATGTATTATTAATAACAAAAACATTATTCAAAAGTGTTCATTCATATATAATTATAATTATAAAAAAACTTTAAACTATGTATTTATATTATGATCAAAAAACCTGTCAATATTTATTTGCATATTATTGTTTCTATAATATTATTATATTTGTATTATTAATTACAAAAACATTACTAAAAAGTGTTCATTCATATATAATTATTATTATAAAAAACTTTAAAATATGTATTTATATTATGATAAAAAAAACCTGTCAATATTTAATTGCATATTATCCTTCCTATAATATTAATATATATGTATTATTATTATTAAAAACATTATTAAAAAGTGTTCATTCATATATAATTATAATTATAAAAATATTATAAAATATGTATTTATATTATGATCAAAAACATTTATATATATTTATTTGTATATTATCCTTCCTATAATATTATTATATATGTATTATTAATAACAAAAACATCATTAAAAAGTGTTCATTCATATATAATTATTTTTATATAAAATTTATAAAATATGTATTTATATTATGATAAAAAAAACCTGTCAATATTTAATTGCATATTATCCTTACTATAATATTAATATATATGTATTATTATTATTAAAAACATTATTAAAAAGTGTTCATTGATATATAATTATAATTATAAAAATATTATAAAATATGTATTTATATTATGATCAAAAACATTTTTATATATTTATTTGTATATTATCCTTCCTATAATATTATTATATATGTATTATTCATAACAAAAACATTATTAAAAAGTGTTCATTCATATATAATTATAATTATAAAAAAACTTTAAACTATGTATTTATATTATGATAAAAAAAACCTGTCAATATTTGTTTGCATATTATTGTTTCTATAATATTATTATATTTGTATTATTAATTACAAAAACATTACTAAAAAGTGTTCATTCATGTATAATTATTATTATAAAAAACTTTAAAATATGTATTTATATTATGATAAAAAACATTTATATATATTTATTTGTATATTATCCTTCCTATAATATTATTATATATGTATTATTAATAACAAAAACATTATTCAAAAGTGTTCATTCATATATAATTATTATTATAAAAATATTATAAAATATGTATTTATATTATGATCAAAAACATTTATATATATTAATTTGTATATTATCCTTCCTATAATATTATTATACATGTATTATTCATAACAAAAACATTATTAAAAAGTGTTCATTCATATATAATTATAATTATAAAAAAACTTTAAACTTTGTATTTATATTATGATCAAAAAAACCTGTCAATATTTATTTGCATATTATCGTTTCTATAATATTATTATATTTGTATTATTAATTACAAAAACATTACTAAAAAGTGTTCATTCATATATAATTGTTATAATAAAAAACTTTAAAATATGTATTTATATTATGATAAAAAAACCTGTGAATATTTATTTTCATATTATCCTTCCTATAATATTATTATATATGTATTATTAATTACAAAAACATCATTAAAAAGTGTTCATTCATATATAATTATTTTTATATAAAAATTTTAAAATATGTATTTATATTATGATAAAAAAAACCTGTCAATATTTAATTGCATATTATCCTTACTATAATATTAATATATATGTATTATTATTATTAAAAACATTATTAAAAAGTGTTCATTCATATATAATTATAATTATAAAAAATATTATAAAATATGTATTTATATTATGATCAAAAACATTTTTATATATTTATTTGTATATTATCCTTCCTATAATATTATTATATATGTATTATTAATAACGAAAACATTATTAAAAAGTGTTCATTCATATATAATTATTATTATAAAAATATTATAAAATATGTATTTATATTATGATCAAAAACATTTATATATATTTATTTGTATATTATCCTTCCTATAATATTATTATATATGTATTATTAATAACAAAAACATTATTAAAAAGTGTTCATTCATATATAATTATAATTATAAAAATATTATAAAATATGTATTTATATTATGATCAAAAACATTTATATATATTTATTTGTATATTATCCTTCCTATAATATTATTATATATGTATTATTAATAACAAAAACATTATTAAAAAGTGTTCATTCATATATAATTATTATTATAAAAATATTATAAAATATGTATTTATATTATGATCAAAAACATTTATATATATTTATTTGTATATTATCCTTCCTATAATATTATTATATATGTATTATTAATAACAAAAACATTATTCAAAAGTGTTCATTCATATATAATTATTATTATAAAAATATTATAAAATATGTATTTATATTATGATCAAAAACATTTATATATATTAATTTGTATATTATCCTTCCTATAATATTATTATATATGTATTATTCATAACAAAAACATTATTAAAAAGTGTTCATTCATATATAATTATAATTATAAAAAAACTTTAAACTTTGTATTTATATTATGATCAAAAAAACCTGTCAATATTTATTTGCATATTATCGTTTCTATAATATTATTATATTTGTATTATTAATTACAAAAACATTACTAAAAAGTGTTCATTCATATGTAATTGTTATAATAAAAAACTTTAAAATATGTATTTATATTATGATAAAAAAAACCTGTGAATATTTATTTGCATATTATCCTTCCTATAATATTAATATATATGTATTATTAATTACAAAAACATCATTAAAAAGTGTTCATTCATATATAATTATTTTTATATAAAAATTTTAAAATATGTATTTATATTATGATAAAAAAAACCTGTCAATATTTAATTGCATATTATCCTTACTATAATATTAATATATATGTATTATTATTATTAAAAACATTATTAAAAAGTGTTCATTCATATATAATTATAATTATAAAAAATATTATAAAATATGTATTTATATTATGATCAAAAACATTTTTATATATTTATTTGTATATTATCCTTCCTATAATATTATTATATATGTATTATTAATAACAAAAACATTATTAAAAAGTGTTCATTCATATATAATTATTATTATAAAAATATTATAAAATATGTATTTATATTATGATCAAAAACATTTATATATATTTATTTGTATATTATCCTTCCTATAATATTATTATATATGTATTATTAATAACAAAAACATTATTAAAAAGTGTTCATTCATATATAATTATAATTATAAAAATATTATAAAATATGTATTTATATTATGATCAAAAACATTTATATATATTTATTTGTATATTATCCTTCCTATAATATTATTATATATGTATTATTAATAACAAAAACATTATTAAAAAGTGTTCATTCATATATAATTATTATTATAAAAATATTATAAAATATGTATTTATATTATGATCAAAAACATTTATATATATTTATTTGTATATTATCCTTCCTATAATATTATTATATATGTATTATTAATAACAAAAACATTATTAAAAAGTGTTCATTCATATATTATTATTATTATAAAAATATTATAAAATATGTATTTATATTATGATCAAAAACATTTATATATATTTATTTGTATATTATCCTTCCTATAATATTATTATATATGTATTATTCATAACAAAAACATTATTAAAAAGTGTTCATTCATATATAATTATAATTATAAAAAAACTTTAAACTATGTATTTATATTATGATCAAAAAAACCTGTCAATATTTATTTGCATATTATCGTTTCTATAATATTATTATATTTGTATTATTAATTACAAAAACATTACTAAAAAGTGTTCATTCATATATAATTATTTTTATATAAAAATTTTAAAATATGTATTTATATTATGATAAAAAAAACCTGTCAATATTTAATTGCATATTATCCTTACTATAATATTAATATATATGTATTATTATTATTAAAAACATTATTAAAAAGTGTTCATTCATATATAATTATAATTATAAAAAAACTTTAAACTATGTATTTATATTATGATCAAAAAAACCTGTCAATATTTATTTGCATATTATCGTTTCTATAATATTATTATATTTGTATTATTAATTACAAAAACATTACTAAAAAGTGTTCATTCATATATAATAATTATTATAAAAAACTTTAAAATATGTATTTATATTATGATAAAAAAAACCTGTGAATATTTATTTGCATATTATCCTTCCTATAATATTATTATATATGTATTATTATAAAAAAAACATCATTAAAAAGTGTTCATTCATATATAATTATTTTTATATAAAAATTTTAAAATATGTATTTATATTATGATAAAAAAAACCTGTCAATATTTAATTGCATATTATCCTTACTATAATATTAATATATATGTATTATTATTATTAAAAACATTATTAAAAAGTGTTCATTCATATATAATTATAATTATAAAAATATTATAAAATATGTATTTATATTATGATCAAAAACATTTATATATATTTATTTGTATATTATCCTTCCTATAATATTATTATATATGTATTATTAATAACAAAAACATTATTAAAAAGTGTTCATTCATATATAATTATTATTATAAAAATATTATAAAATATGTATTTATATTATGATCAAAAACATTTATATATATTTATTTGTATATTATCCTTCCTATAATATTATTATATATGTATTATTCATAACAAAAACATTACTAAAAAGTGTTCATTTATATATAATTATTATTATAAAAAAACTTTAAACTATGTATTTATATTATGATCAAAAAAACCTGTCAATATTTATTTGCATATTATCGTTTCTATAATATTATTATATTTGTATTATTAATTACAAAAACATTACTAAAAAGTGTTCATTCATATATTATTATTATTATAAAAAACTTTAAAATATGTATTTATATTATGATAAAAAAAAACTGTGAATATTTATTTGCATATTATCCTTCCTATAATATTATTATATATGTATTATTAATAACAAAAACATTATTAAAAAGTGTTCATTCATATATAATTATTATTATAAAAATATTATAAAATATGTATTTATATTATGATCAAAAACATTTATATATATTTATTTGTATATTATCCTTCCTATAATATTATTATATATGTATTATTAATAACAAAAACATTATTCAAAAGTGTTCATTCATATAAAATTATTATTATAAAAATATTATAAAATATGTATTTATATTATGATCAAAAACATTTATATATATTTATTTGTATATTATCCTTCCTATAATATTATTATATATGTATTATTAATAACAAAAACATCATTAAAAAGTGTTCATTCATATATAATTATTTTTATATAAAAATTTTAAAATATGTATTTATATTATAATAAAAAAAACCTGTCAATATTTAATTGCATATTATCCTTACTATAATATTAATATATATGTATTATTATTATTAAAAACATTATTAAAAAGTGTTCATTTATATATAATTATGATTATAAAAATATTATAAAATATGTATTTATATTATAATCAAAAACATTTATATATATTTATTTGTATATTATCCTTCCTATAATATTATTATATATGTATTATTCATAACAAAAACATTATTAAAAAGTGTTCATTCATATATAATTATAATTATAAAAAAACTTTAAACTTTGTATTTATATTATGATCAAAAAAACCTGTCAATATTTATTTGCATATTATCGTTTCTATAATATTATTATATTTGTATTATTAATTACAAAAACATTACTAAAAAGTGTTCATTCATATATAATTGTTATAATAAAAAACTTTAAAATATGTATTTATATTATGATAAAAAAAACCTGTGAATATTTATTTGCATATTATCCTTCCTATAATATTATTATATATGTATTATTAATTACAAAAACATCATTAAAAAGTGTTCATTCATATATAATTATTTTTATATAAAAATTTTAAAATATGTATTTATATTATGATAAAAAAAACCTGTCAATATTTAATTGCATATTATCCTTACTATAATATTAATATATATGTATTATTATTATTAAAAACATTATTAAAAAGTGTTCATTCATATATAATTATAATTATAAAAATATTATAAAATATGTATTTATATTATGATCAAAAACATTTATATATATTTATTTGTATATTATCCTTCCTATAATATTATTATATATGTATTATTAATAACAAAAACATTTTAAAAAAGTGTTCATTCATATATAATTATTATTATAAAAATATTATAAAATATGTATTTATGTTATGATCAAAAACATTTATATATATTTATTTGTATATTATCCTTCCTATAATATTATTATATATGTATTATTAATAACAAAAACATTACTAAAAAGTGTTCATTCATATATTATTATTATTATAAAAAACTTAAAATATGTATTTATATTATGATAAAAAAACCTGTCAATATTTATTTGCATATTATCGTTTCTATAATATTATTATATATGTATTATTAATAACAAAAACATTATTAAAAAGTGTTCATTCATATATAATTATTATTATAAAAAAACTTTAAACTATGTATTTATATTATGATCAAAAAAACCTGTCAATATTTATTTGCATATTATCGTTTCTATAATATTATTATATTTGTATTATTAATTACAAAAACATTACTAAAAAGTGTTCATTCATATATAATTATTTTTATATAAAAATTTTAAAATATGTATTTATATTATGATAAAAAAAACCTGTCAATATTTAATTGCATATTATCCTTACTATAATATTAATATATATGTATTATTATTATTAAAAACATTATTAAAAAGTGTTCATTCATATATAATTATAATTATAAAAAAACTTTAAACTATGTATTTATATTATGATCAAAAAAACCTGTCAATATTTATTTGCATATTATCGTTTCTATAATATTATTATATTTGTATTATTAATTACAAAAACATTACTAAAAAGTGTTCATTCATATATAATAATTATTATAAAAAACTTTAAAATATGTATTTATATTATGATAAAAAAAACCTGTGAATATTTATTTGCATATTATCCTTCCTATAATATTATTATATATGTATTATTATAAAAAAAACATCATTAAAAAGTGTTCATTCATATATAATTATTTTTATATAAAAATTTTAAAATATGTATTTATATTATGATAAAAAAAACCTGTCAATATTTAATTGCATATTATCCTTACTATAATATTAACACGTAGAGTGCGGCCGTTCCCGATCGGGTACGGTGCTTGGCCCCCGTACGGTGCGTCCGTACCCCATCGGGAACGCTCGGTAATGCCTTTTGTATATCTTCGTTTTTGCTCCAGCGTCGGCCGAAAGCGGACCTATACGACGTTAGCGTGTAGTATGTGACTTGCATTTTGTTGTGGTGTAGGTTGGTAGTAAATTTCCCCGTAAAATCCCCGTCTGGCAATCTCAAAAGTCTTCTTTTTTTCCCGTCTTTTTCCCTCCATTTGGCAATACAATTCCAATGGGACCGGCTACGTTCCAAGCAGTGCTGCTATCTGTGGGTGTTTAGCGAACTACATCGACTCTCGTTGTAAAGCAGGACATCCCCTCACGTTATTTGCTATTCGTCAGACCAAAATTGAAAAGGCCAATCACACGCGGCAATCGGGTTTACTCGACGCTGAGGGCTGCGCCGCACTGGGGATACGCCCGCTATTTGACGTGCCGCAGCGAACGTGTTAATATATATGTATTATTATTATTAAAAACATTATTAAAAAGTGTTCATTCATATATAATTATAATTATAAAAATATTATAAAATATGTATTTATATTATGATCAAAAACATTTATATATATTTATTTGTATATTATCCTTCCTATAATATTATTATATATGTATTATTAATAACAAAAACATTATTAAAAAGTGTTCATTCATATATAATTATTATTATAAAAATATTATAAAATATGTATTTATATTATGATCAAAAACATTTATATATATTTATTTGTATATTATCCTTCCTATAATATTATTATATATGTATTATTCATAACAAAAACATTACTAAAAAGTGTTCATTTATATATAATTATTATTATAAAAAAACTTTAAACTATGTATTTATATTATGATCAAAAAAACCTGTCAATATTTATTTGCATATTATCGTTTCTATAATATTATTATATTTGTATTATTAATTACAAAAACATTACTAAAAAGTGTTCATTCATATATTATTATTATTATAAAAAACTTTAAAATATGTATTTATATTATGATAAAAAAAAACTGTGAATATTTATTTGCATATTATCCTTCCTATAATATTATTATATATGTATTATTAATAACAAAAACATTATTAAAAAGTGTTCATTCATATATAATTATTATTATAAAAATATTATAAAATATGTATTTATATTATGATCAAAAACATTTATATATATTTATTTGTATATTATCCTTCCTATAATATTATTATATATGTATTATTAATAACAAAAACATTATTCAAAAGTGTTCATTCATATAAAATTATTATTATAAAAATATTATAAAATATGTATTTATATTATGATCAAAAACATTTATATATATTTATTTGTATATTATCCTTCCTATAATATTATTATATATGTATTATTAATAACAAAAACATCATTAAAAAGTGTTCATTCATATATAATTATTTTTATATAAAAATTTTAAAATATGTATTTATATTATAATAAAAAAAACCTGTCAATATTTAATTGCATATTATCCTTACTATAATATTAATATATATGTATTATTATTATTAAAAACATTATTAAAAAGTGTTCATTTATATATAATTATGATTATAAAAATATTATAAAATATGTATTTATATTATAATCAAAAACATTTATATATATTTATTTGTATATTATCCTTCCTATAATATTATTATATATGTATTATTCATAACAAAAACATTATTAAAAAGTGTTCATTCATATATAATTATAATTATAAAAAAACTTTAAACTTTGTATTTATATTATGATCAAAAAAACCTGTCAATATTTATTTGCATATTATCGTTTCTATAATATTATTATATTTGTATTATTAATTACAAAAACATTACTAAAAAGTGTTCATTCATATATAATTGTTATAATAAAAAACTTTAAAATATGTATTTATATTATGATAAAAAAAACCTGTGAATATTTATTTGCATATTATCCTTCCTATAATATTATTATATATGTATTATTAATTACAAAAACATCATTAAAAAGTGTTCATTCATATATAATTATTTTTATATAAAAATTTTAAAATATGTATTTATATTATGATAAAAAAAACCTGTCAATATTTAATTGCATATTATCCTTACTATAATATTAATATATATGTATTATTATTATTAAAAACATTATTAAAAAGTGTTCATTCATATATAATTATAATTATAAAAATATTATAAAATATGTATTTATATTATGATCAAAAACATTTATATATATTTATTTGTATATTATCCTTCCTATAATATTATTATATATGTATTATTAATAACAAAAACATTTTAAAAAAGTGTTCATTCATATATAATTATTATTATAAAAATATTATAAAATATGTATTTATATTATGATCAAAAACATTTATATATATTTATTTGTATATTATCCTTCCTATAATATTATTATATATGTATTATTAATAACAAAAACATTACTAAAAAGTGTTCATTCATATATTATTATTATTATAAAAAACTTAAAATATGTATTTATATTATGATAAAAAAACCTGTCAATATTTATTTGCATATTATCGTTTCTATAATATTATTATATATGTATTATTAATAACAAAAACATTATTAAAAAGTGTTCATTCATATATAATTATTATTATAAAAAAACTTTAAACTATGTATTTATATTATGATCAAAAAAACCTGTCAATATTTATTTGCATATTATCGTTTCTATAATATTATTATATTTGTATTATTAATTACAAAAACATTACTAAAAAGTGTTCATTCATATATAATTATTATTATAAAAAACTTAAAATATGTATTTATATTATGATCAAAAAAACCTGTCAATATCTATTTGCATATTATCGTTTCTATAATATTATTATATTTGTATTATTAATTACAAAAACATTACTAAAAAGTGTTCATTCATATATTATTATTATTATAAAAAACTTTAAAATATGTATTAATATTATGATAAAAAAACCTGTGAATATTTATTTGTATATTATCCTTCCTATAATATTATTAAATATGTATTATTAATTACAAAAACATCATTAAAAAGTTTTCATTCATATATAATTATCTTTATATAAAGATTTTAAAATAAGTATTTATATTATGATAAAAAACCTGTCAATATTTAATTGCGTATTATCCTTACTATAATATTAATATATATGTATTATTATTATTAAAAACATTATTAAAAAGTGTTCATTCATATATAATTATAATTATAAAAATATTATAAAATATGTATTTATATTATGATCAAAAACATTTATATATATTTATTTGTATATTATCCCTCCTATAATATTATTATATATGTATTATTAATAACAAAAACATTATTCAAAAGTGTTCATTCATATATAATTATTATTATAAAAATATTATAAAATATGTATTTATATTATGATCAAAAACATTTATATATATTTATTTGTATATTATCCTTCCTATAATATTATTATATATGTATTATTAATAACAAAAACATTATTAAAAAGTGTTCATTCATATATTATTATTATTATAAAAATATTATAAAATATGTATTTATATTATGATCAAAAACATTTATATATATTTATTTGTATATTATCCTTCCTATAATATTATTATATATGTATTATTCATAACAAAAACATTATTAAAAAGTGTTCATTCATATATAATTATAATTATAAAAAAACTTTAAACTATGTATTTATATTATGATCAAAAAAACCTGTCAATATTTATTTGCATATTATCGTTTCTATAATATTATTATATTTGTATTATTAATTACAAAAACATTACTAAAAAGTGTTCATTCATATATAATTATTTTTATATAAAAATTTTAAAATATGTATTTATATTATGATAAAAAAAACCTGTCAATATTTAATTGCATATTATCCTTACTATAATATTAATATATATGTATTATTATTATTAAAAACATTATTAAAAAGTGTTCATTCATATATAATTATAATTATAAAAATATTATAAAATATGTATTTATATTATGATCAAAAACATTTATATATATATTTATTTGTATATTATCCCTCCTATAATATTATTATATATGTATTATTAATAACAAAAACATTATTAAAAAGTGTTCATTCATATATTATTATTATTATAAAAATATTATAAAATATGTATTTATATTATGATCAAAAACATTTATATATATTTATTTGTATATTATCCTTCCTATAATATTATTATATATGTATTATTCATAACAAAAACATTATTAAAAAGTGTTCATTCATATATAATTATAATTATAAAAAAACTTTAAACTATGTATTTATATTATGATCAAAAAAACCTGTCAATATTTAATTGCATATTATCCTTACTATAATATTAATATATATGTATTATTATTATTAAAAACATTATTAAAAAGTGTTCATTCATATATAATTATAATTATAAAAAAACTTTAAACTATGTATTTATATTATGATCAAAAAAACCTGTCAATATTTATTTGCATATTATCGTTTCTATAATATTATTATATTTGTATTATTAATTACAAAAACATTACTAAAAAGTGTTCATTCATATATAATTATTTTTATATAAAAATTTTAAAATATGTATTTATATTATGATAAAAAAAACCTGTCAATATTTAATTGCATATTATCCTTACTATAATATTAATATATATGTATTATTATTATTAAAAACATTATTAAAAAGTGTTCATTCATATATAATTATAATTATAAAAAAACTTTAAACTATGTATTTATATTATGATCAAAAAAACCTGTCAATATTTATTTGCATATTATCGTTTCTATAATATTATTATATTTGTATTATTAATTACAAAAACATTACTAAAAAGTGTTCATTCATATATAATAATTATTATAAAAAACTTTAAAATATGTATTTATATTATGATAAAAAAAACCTGTGAATATTTATTTGCATATTATCCTTCCTATAATATTATTATATATGTATTATTATAAAAAAAACATCATTAAAAAGTGTTCATTCATATATAATTATTTTTATATAAAAATTTTAAAATATGTATTTATATTATGATAAAAAAAACCTGTCAATATTTAATTGCATATTATCCTTACTATAATATTAATATATATGTATTATTATTATTAAAAACATTATTAAAAAGTGTTCATTCATATATAATTATAATTATAAAAATATTATAAAATATGTATTTATATTATGATCAAAAACATTTATATATATTTATTTGTATATTATCCTTCCTATAATATTATTATATATGTATTATTAATAACAAAAACATTATTAAAAAGTGTTCATTCATATATAATTATTATTATAAAAATATTATAAAATATGTATTTATATTATGATCAAAAACATTTATATATATTTATTTGTATATTATCCTTCCTATAATATTATTATATATGTATTATTCATAACAAAAACATTACTAAAAAGTGTTCATTTATATATAATTATTATTATAAAAAAACTTTAAACTATGTATTTATATTATGATCAAAAAAACCTGTCAATATTTATTTGCATATTATCGTTTCTATAATATTATTATATTTGTATTATTAATTACAAAAACATTACTAAAAAGTGTTCATTCATATATTATTATTATTATAAAAAACTTTAAAATATGTATTTATATTATGATAAAAAAAAACTGTGAATATTTATTTGCATATTATCCTTCCTATAATATTATTATATATGTATTATTAATAACAAAAACATTATTAAAAAGTGTTCATTCATATATAATTATTATTATAAAAATATTAAAATATGTATTTATATTATGATAAAAAAAACCTGTCAATATTTAATTGCATATTATCCTTACTATAATATTAATATATATGTATTATTATTATTAAAAACATTATTAAAAAGTGTTCATTCATATATAATTATAATTATAAAAAATATTATAAAATATGTATTTATATTATGATCAAAAACATTTTTATATATTTATTTGTATATTATCCTTCCTATAATATTATTATATATGTATTATTAATAACAAAAACATTATTAAAAAGTGTTCATTCATATATAATTATTATTATAAAAATATTATAAAATATGTATTTATATTATGATCAAAAACATTTATATATATTTATTTGTATATTGTCCTTCCTATAATATTATTATATATGTATTATTAATAACAAAAACATTATTAAAAAGTGTTCATTCATATATAATTATAATTATAAAAATATTATAAAATATGTATTTATATTATGATCAAAAACATTTATATATATTTATTTGTATATTATCCTTCCTATAATATTATTATATATGTATTATTAATAACAAAAACATTATTAAAAAGTGTTCATTCATATATTATTATTATTATAAAAATATTATAAAATATGTATTTATATTATGATCAAAAACATTTATATATATTTATTTGTATATTATCCTTTCTATAATATTATTATATATGTATTATTCATAACAAAAACATTATTAAAAAGTGTTCATTCATATATAATTATAATTATAAAAAAACTTTAAACTATGTATTTATATTATGATCAAAAAACCTGTCAATATTTATTTGCATATTATCGTTTCTATAATATTATTATATTTGTATTATTAATTACAAAAACATTACTAAAAAGTGTTCATTCATATATAATTATTATTATAAAAAACTTTAAACTATGTATTTATATTATGATCAAAAAAACCTGTCAATATCTATTTGCATATTATCGTTTCTATAATATTATTATATTTGTATTATTAATTACAAAAACATTACTAAAAAGTGTTCATTCATATATTATTATTATTATAAAAAACTTTAAAATATGTATTAATATTATGATAAAAAAACCTGTGAATATTTATTTGTATATTATCCTTCCTATAATATTATTAAATATGTATTATTAATTACAAAAACATCATTTAAAAGTTTTCATTCATATATAATTATCTTTATATAAAGATTTTAAAATAAGTATTTATATTATGATAAAAAAACCTGTCAATATTTAATTGCGTATTATCCTTACTATAATATTAATATATATGTATTATTATTATTAAAAACATTATTAAAAAGTGTTCATTCATATATAATTATAATTATAAAAATATTATAAAATATGTATTTATATTATGATCAAAAACATTTATATATATTTATTTGTATATTATCCCTCCTATAATATTATTATATATGTATTATTAATAACAAAAACATTATTCAAAAGTGTTCATTCATATATAATTATTATTATAAAAATATTATAAAATATGTATTTATATTATGATCAAAAACATTTATATATATTTATTTGTATATTATCCTTCCTATAATATTATTATATATGTATTATTAATAACAAAAACATTATTAAAAAGTGTTCATTCATATATTATTATTATTATAAAAATATTATAAAATATGTATTTATATTATGATCAAAAACATTTATATATATTTATTTGTATATTATCCTTCCTATAATATTATTATATATGTATTATTCATAACAAAAACATTATTAAAAAGTGTTCATTCATATATAATTATAATTATAAAAAAACTTTAAACTATGTATTTATATTATGATCAAAAAAACCTGTCAATATTTATTTGCATATTATCGTTTCTATAATATTATTATATTTGTATTATTAATTACAAAAACATTACTAAAAAGTGTTCATTCATATATAATTATTTTTATATAAAAATTTTAAAATATGTATTTATATTATGATAAAAAAAACCTGTCAATATTTAATTGCATATTATCCTTACTATAATATTAATATATATGTATTATTATTATTAAAAACATTATTAAAAAGTGTTCATTCATATATAATTATAATTATAAAAATATTGTAAAATATGTATTTATATTATGATCAAAAACATTTATATATATTTATTTGTATATTATCCCTCCTATAATATTATTATATATGTATTATTAATAACAAAAACATTATTAAAAAGTGTTCATTCATATATTATTATTATTATAAAAATATTATAAAATATGTATTTATATTATGATCAAAAACATTTATATATATTTATTTGTATATTATCCTTCCTATAATATTATTATATATGTATTATTCATAACAAAAACATTATTAAAAAGTGTTCATTCATATATAATTATAATTATAAAAAAACTTTAAACTATGTATTTATATTATGATCAAAAAAACCTGTCAATATTTATTTGCATATTATCGTTTCTATAATATTATTATATTTGTATTATTAATTACAAAAACATTACTAAAAAGTGTTCATTCATATATAATTATTTTTATATAAAAATTTTAAAATATGTATTTATATTATGATAAAAAAAACTGTCAATATTTAATTGCATATTATCCTTACTATAATATTAATATATATGTATTATTATTATTAAAAACATTATTAAAAAGTGTTCATTCATATATAATTATAATTATAAAAAAACTTTAAATTATGTATTTATATTATGATCAAAAAAACCTGTCAATATTTATTTGCATATTATCGTTTCTATAATATTATTATATTTGTATTATTAATTACAAAAACATTACTAAAAAGTGTTCATTCATATATAATAATTATTATAAAAAACTTTAAAATATGTATTTATATTATGATAAAAAAAACCTGTGAATATTTATTTGCATATTATCCTTCCTATAATATTATTATATATGTATTATTATAAAAAAAACATCATTAAAAAGTGTTCATTCATATATAATTATTTTTATATAAAAATTTTAAAATATGTATTTATATTATGATAAAAAAAACCTGTCAATATTTAATTGCATATTATCCTTACTATAATATTAATATATATGTATTATTATTATTAAAAACATTATTAAAAAGTGTTCATTCATATATAATTATAATTATAAAAATATTATAAAATATGTATTTATATTATGATCAAAAACATTTATATATATTTATTTGTATATTATCCTTCCTATAATATTATTATATATGTATTATTAATAACAAAAACATTATTAAAAAGTGTTCATTCATATATAATTATTATTATAAAAATATTATAAAATATGTATTTATATTATGATCAAAAACATTTATATATATTTATTTGTATATTATCCTTCCTATAATATTATTATATATGTATTATTCATAACAAAAACATTACTAAAAAGTGTTCATTTATATATAATTATTATTATAAAAAAACTTTAAACTATGTATTTATATTATGATCAAAAAAACCTGTCAATATTTATTTGCATATTATCGTTTCTATAATATTATTATATTTGTATTATTAATTACAAAAACATTACTAAAAAGTGTTCATTCATATATTATTATTATTATAAAAAACTTTAAAATATGTATTTATATTATGATAAAAAAAAACTGTGAATATTTATTTGCATATTATCCTTCCTATAATATTATTATATATGTATTATTAATAACAAAAACATTATTAAAAAGTGTTCATTTATATATAATTATTATTATAAAAATATTATAAAATATGTATTTATATTATGATCAAAAACATTTATATATATTTATTTGTATATTATCCTTCCTATAATATTATTATATATGTATTATTAATAACAAAAACATTATTCAAAAGTGTTCATTCATATAAAATTATTATTATAAAAATATTATAAAATATGTATTTATATTATGATCAAAAACATTTATATATATTTATTTGTATATTATCCTTCCTATAATATTATTATATATGTATTATTAATAACAAAAACATTATTAAAAAGTGTTCATTCATATATAATTATTATTATAAAAATATTATAAAATATGTATTTATATTATGATCAAAAACATTTATATATATTTATTTGTATATTATCCTTCCTATAATATTATTATATATGTATTATTAATAACAAAAACATTATTAAAAAGTGTTCATTCATATATAATTATAATTATAAAAATATTATAAAATATGTATTTATATTATGATCAAAAACATTTATATATATTTATTTGTATATTATCCTTCCTATAATATTATTATATATGTATTATTAATAACAAAAACATTATTAAAAAGTGTTCATTCATATATAATTATTATTATAAAAAAACTTTAAACTATGTATTTATATTATGATCAAAAAAACCTGTCAATATTTATTTTCATATTATCGTTTCTATAATATTATTATATTTGTATTATTAATTACAAAAACATTACTAAAAAGTGTTCATTCATATATAATTATTATTATAAAAAACTTTAAAATATGTATTTATATTATGATAAAAAAAACCTGTGAATATTTATTTGCATATTATCCTTCCTATAATATTATTATATATGTATTATTAATTACAAAAACATCATTAAAAAGTGTTCATTCATATATAATTATTTTTATATAAAAATTTTAAAATATGTATTTATATTATGATAAAAAAAACCTGTCAATATTTAATTGCATATTATCCTTACTATAATATTAATATATATGTATTATTATTATTAAAAACATTATTAAAAAGTGTTCATTCATATATAATTATAATTATAAAAATATTATAAAATATGTATTTATATTATGATCAAAAACATTTATATATATTTATTTGTATATTATCCTTCCTATAATATTATTATATATGTATTATTAATAACAAAAACATTTTTAAAAAGTGTTCATTCATATATAATTATTATTATAAAAATATTATAAAATATGTATTTATATTATGATCAAAAACATTTATATATATTTATTTGTATATTATCCTTCCTATAATATTATTATATATGTATTATTCATAACAAAAACATTATTAAAAAGTGTTCATTCATATATTATTATTATTATAAAAATATTATAAAATATGTATTTATATTATGATCAAAAACATTTATATATATTTATTTGTATATTATCCTTCCTATAATATTATTATATATGTATTATTAATAACAAAAACATTATTCAAAAGTGTTCATTCATATATAATTATAATTATAAAAAAACTTTAAACTATGTATTTATATTATGATCAAAAAACCTGTCAATATTTATTTGCATATTATTGTTTCTATAATATTATTATATTTGTATTATTAATTACAAAAACATTACTAAAAAGTGTTCATTCATATATAATTATTATTATAAAAAACTTTAAAATATGTATTTATATTATGATAAAAAAAACCTGTCAATATTTAATTGCATATTATCCTTCCTATAATATTAATATATATGTATTATTATTATTAAAAACATTATTAAAAAGTGTTCATTCATATATAATTATAATTATAAAAATATTATAAAATATGTATTTATATTATGATCAAAAACATTTATATATATTTATTTGTATATTATCCTTCCTATAATATTATTATATATGTATTATTAATAACAAAAACATCATTAAAAAGTGTTCATTCATATATAATTATTTTTATATAAAAATTATAAAATATGTATTTATATTATGATAAAAAAACCTGTCAATATTTAATTGCATATTATCCTTACTATAATATTAATATATATGTATTATTATTATTAAAAACATTATTAAAAAGTGTTCATTCATATATAATTATAATTATAAAAATATTATAAAATATGTATTTATATTATGATCAAAAACATTTTTATATATTTATTTGTATATTATCCTTCCTATAATATTATTATATATGTATTATTCATAACAAAAACATTATTAAAAAGTGTTCATTCATATATAATTATAATTATAAAAAAACTTTAAACTATGTATTTATATTATGATCAAAAAACCTGTCAATATTTGTTTGCATATTATTGTTTCTATAATATTATTATATTTGTATTATTAATTACAAAAACATTACTAAAAAGTGTTCATTCATATATAATTATTATTATAAAAAACTTTAAAATATGTATTTATATTATGATAAAAAACATTTATATATATTTATTTGTATATTATCCTTCCTATAATATTATTATATATGTATTATTAATAACAAAAACATTATTAAAAAGTGTTCATTCATATATTATTATTATTATAAAAATATTATAAAATATGTATTTATATTATGATCAAAAACATTTATATATATTTATTTGTATATTATCCTTCCTATAATATTATTATATATGTATTATTCATAACAAAAACATTATTAAAAAGTGTTCATTCATATATAATTATAATTATAAAAAACTTTAAACTATGTATTTATATTATGATCAAAAAAACCTGTCAATATTTATTTGCATATTATCGTTTCTATAATATTATTATATTTGTATTATTAATTACAAAAACATTACTAAAAAGTGTTTATTCATATATAATTATTTTTATATAAAAATTTTAAAATATGTATTTATATTATGATAAAAAAAACCTGTCAATATTTAATTGCATATTATCCTTACTATAATATTAATATATATGTATTATTATTATTAAAAACATTATTAAAAAGTGTTCATTCATATATAATTATAATTATACAAATATTATAAAATATGTATTTATATTATGATCAAAAACATTTATATATATTTATTTGTATATTATCCCTCCTATAATATTATTATATATGTATTATTAATAACAAAAACATTATTAAAAAGTGTTCATTCATATATTATTATTATTATAAAAATATTATAAAATATGTATTTATATTATGATCAAAAACATTTATATATATTTATTTGTATATTATCCTTCCTATAATATTATTATATATGTATTATTCATAACAAAAACATTATTAAAAAGTGTTCATTCATATATAATTATAATTATAAAAAAACTTTAAACTATGTATTTATATTATGATCAAAAAAACCTGTCAATATTTATTTGCATATTATCGTTTCTATAATATTATTTTATTTGTATTATTAATTACAAAAACATTACTAAAAAGTGTTCATTCATATATAATTATTTTTATATAAAAATTTTAAAATATGTATTTATATTATGATAAAAAAAACCTGTCAATATTTAATTGCATATTATCCTTACTATAATATTAATATATATGTATTATTATTATTAAAAACATTATTAAAAAGTGTTCATTCATATATAATTATAATTATAAAAAAACTTTAAACTATGTATTTATATTATGATCAAAAAAACCTGTCAATATTTATTTGCATATTATCGTTTCTATAATATTATTATATTTGTATTATTAATTACAAAAACATTACTAAAAAGTGTTCATTCATATATAATAATTATTATAAAAAACTTTAAAATATGTATTTATATTATGATAAAAAAAACCTGTGAATATTTATTTGCATATTATCCTTCCTATAATATTATTATATATGTATTATTATAAAAAAAACATCATTAAAAAGTGTTCATTCATATATAATTATTTTTATATAAAAATTTTAAAATATGTATTTATATTATGATAAAAAAACCTGTCAATATTTAATTGCATATTATCCTTACTATAATATTAATATATATGTATTATTATTATTAAAAACATTATTAAAAAGTGTTCATTCATATATAATTATAATTATAAAAATATTATAAAATATGTATTTATATTATGATCAAAAACATTTATATATATTTATTTGTATATTATCCTTCCTATAATATTATTATATATGTATTATTAATAACAAAAACATTATTAAAAAGTGTTCATTCATATATAATTATTATTATAAAAATATTATAAAATATGTATTTATATTATGATCAAAAACATTTATATATATTTATTTGTATATTATCCTTCCTATAATATTATTATATATGTATTATTAATAACAAAAACATTATTAAAAAGTGTTCATTCATATATAATTATAATTATAAAAATATTATAAAATATGTATTTATATTATGATCAAAAACATTTATATATATTTATTTGTATATTATCCT
This sequence comes from Macrosteles quadrilineatus, assembly GCF_028750875.1. Classification (NCBI taxonomy): domain Eukaryota; kingdom Metazoa; phylum Arthropoda; class Insecta; order Hemiptera; family Cicadellidae; genus Macrosteles; species Macrosteles quadrilineatus. The sequence goes on from NW_026542711.1 coordinate 319,437, forward strand.
TCCTATAATATTATTATATATGTATTATTAATAACAAAAACATTATTAAAAAGTGTTCATTCATATATAATTATTATTATAAAAAACTTTAAACTATGTATTTATATTATGATCAAAAAAACCTGTCAATATTTATTTTCATATTATCGTTTCTATAA